>NC_056744.1:1335737008-1335834508 GCF_019279795.1 Protopterus annectens | reverse complement strand
GAACCACATGTCCATGGCCTGTCATGTTGTGATGTGAACAGCACCCCTCCTTCAGTAGTGTTGCTGGTACTGCCACTACAAGAGTGTGGCTGTGCATGGCCACATGGGCTCTCTGCTGATGTTGTTGCTGACCTATGTCAATGTGTCTGATGCACTAATCCCACCACATTTCCAGCACAGACATTGCACGGTAAAGGAATGACAATGTCTCACTCCACCGTCTATCCAGTACATAGGTGAAATGATGCAAAGGAACCACGACCATCAATCACAGGTTAACAAATGCTGACAATAAGGCACCGACCAGGAATGCAGTAAAACACCATTTAATCCACAGATAATCAAACAGACTGAGCGCTTTCTCCAGGTCTACTGGCTTCATCAGAGTCAATTTACTAACATCACCCAGGTTACCTTATATACACCCACTATTCATCAATTAATCAATCAATCAATTAAAAAGTAATTATTAAAATTTGAGTTAATTATAACCTGTTAAACTCTTCACTGAACAGAACCTTGATACTAGCTGATCAGTAAACTTACAAAAAATATACAAAATATATATATATATATCTATGTAATAATATTATTTACACAAAAATATATAAATAAAAAAATGTATGTGTAATATATGTATAAATATACACTGATTTGTACATAAAACTCACATAGTCTAAACATTAATACTTATGAACATTTCATGAAAATTTTCCTTTAGTAATAACACATATACATACTTATTCACCCAGGTTGAATTACATTTAGTCTGAGTAAAATAAAACATTGAAATACATTCAAATGCTAAATACTTCTTTCCTTCAAATAAATGAAGCACGATATTTTAATACAGGTTTTAATGCAATACATTCATTTAACCCAGGGTACCTTGTGGCATTCAGTCTTATCTGCCACTCTGTTTCTCGTAAAGCTACACAATTCCCAGTATCACCATTACTATTTGGTTTTATTCTATCCACAATAAAAAATAAGAATTTTTTATATGCAGAACAAACTTTAGAATGCATGTAAAGGGAGTTATGTTCATCCTTCCTTCTAATAGAGTTAACATGCTCCCTAATTCTCTCCTTGAGACATCTTGTTGTCATGCCCACATAAAATGCCTCGCATGACATACAAGATGCCACATATACACAGTTTTTTGTGACACAATTACATGAACCCGGACATGCAATAGTGCGTTTATAACCAGCCACACTTAGATATGTTCCCACAGAAATATATCTACATGATTTACATCTACCACACTTTTTCATATTGGATGTTACAAAGTCATGACTAGTTTTTTCCAATATTTCTTTTAAGTTGTGACCCCTACCATATGTTATGGCTGGTTTTATTCCTAATACAGCTTTGACCTCACTACTCAAGAAGTATTCCCACAATTTCCTCAAATTGTCACTTAATTCTGGAGTTCTGTTGTTATATCTCAATATAAGCCTTGATTTTTCATCACACAAATTCCTCTTTACCCATCCATGTTTCAAAGTTGATGTACTTCCAATCTCATTCTCACTTTTTAAAATAGGCAAATATCTACTCCTTCTCTTCCTATATACTTCTTTTTTATATTTCTTCAACATTTCAATTGGGTACCCCCTTTCCAAAAACATACCAATAAGTATGTACATTTCTGACCTAAAGGTGTCCTCATTACTAACAAGTCTCGACAGTCGAATCATTTGTCCCTTGACCAGCCCTTTCCTTTGGTGTAGAGGGTGACAACTTAAATAATGTAACATGGAATTAGCGTAGCTTGGTTTCCTAAATATGGTACTACCTATTAATGTTCCATTTTTCAAAATCTTGATATCCAAGTAGTTGGCTACATCCTTATCCCATTTGTAGGTAAACCTCAAAAAGTTTGATGTTCCATTCAGGTATGCCACAAAGTCTATAGCACTCTGTTCATCCCCTTTCCAGATTATAAGAATGTCGTCCAAAAATCTATTATAGGAGATAATATTGTTAACAAAATTAGAACCTAGGACATGCTCTTTTTCCCATGCCAATAAAACTAAATTGGCAAAAACAGGGGCACATCGTGCCCCCATTGCTACTCCTGTTAGCTGCTGATATATTTCTCCTTCGAATGTGATGTAATTATTTTTTAATATTAGTCCCATTAAATCATAGCATAACTCAAGCCTATCTACATTGAAGCTTGGACTGGTCAACAGACTGTCATAAAAAAGTTCAAGTCCTTGTTCATGTGGAATTACTGAGAAAAGATTAATGACATCTATTGTCAAAAAACTAACACACTCATTCCCCCGCAATTCCACTTCTTTCAACCTTTCAAGGCAATGCCACGAGTCTTTTAGAATATGGCTTGCATCCACTACCGCTTCCTTACACAATGTGTCCACAAATGCCGCTCAGGGTTCCGTCTTGGAGCCCTTTGCTGAAACTATGGGTCGAAATTGTAGTTGTTCAGTACCTTTATGTGTTTTGGGTATCCCAAAGAACCTGGCCATCTGAGGATATTTGACCATGAGGTAGTCATATTCCACTTCATTTATAACCCCCTGGAATAATGCATCATGTAAAAACAGATCAATTTTGTAATATGCCCTGTTTACTTCATTTCTTGTCGCTCTACTGTAAGTTCCTTCATCATTTAAAATTTTCAACATTTGGCAACAATAGTCGACATTACTCATAATTACCATCCCTCCACCCTTATCAGGTCTCATGAACCTGTAATTGTGGGATGAGATTAATTCATTGAGTAAAATTCTCTCCTCATTAGATAAATTGTCTTCTCTATTGTTGTTCTGAGAGCATATTCTCCTAAATTCATATTCTACTAGATGCTCAAAGGAATTTAGTTCCATATTTGGGGGTGGAATAAATGTACTTTTTCTTTTTATTTTCTCTTGCTCATAGTTGACCATATCACTCACTCCCCTTCCGTTGAAATATAATTTCAAATTTAACTTTCTCATATATAGCTTCAATTCAACAATCAATTGTGTCACATCAATATTATAACTGGGTACAAATTTGTTTCCCTTACTAAAAAGTTCAAAGTAAACATCATTGATTACTAAGTCAGTATAGTTGTATATTATAAACCCTCTTTCTCTTAAAATCTCGTGCTTCATACCTAAATGTATCTCAGGTAGATTACTGACACTACTACCCTCCAGGCTGACAGTCTCACAATCCATGAAATCATTTGTAAAATCAGAATTCACCACTGTTTCGACCTCGTTATAGAGATCCCTATTAGTGGTCACACATTCAGTATCAGTTAAGACATTGGTTTCTCTCATAGAGTCATAACACATATTAACTTCTTGAACCATCACATTTCCCCCCCCATTTTTTAACACTTCAGATAAAATTTGCTCAGTTACTTGCCCTTTGTTACCTTCATTATTGTATATTGAATCATCTATTTGTACATAATCAATATTATCACTGAACAAAGTTTCAATATCATAATACAAAGTAAAATCAACACACATTTCACTTTTCAAAACTCTTCCCGTTGGTTCCTCCCTCTCCTCCTGGGGCTGTGATGGAGTACCCTGCCTTCTGGTGGCCCCTTGCTTAATAACCTTTCCGAACGCCGAAGCGCTACTGGTGGATCTAAAAAAACATCCTCAACCTGCAAGTTATCCGTTTCTTCCGGACTAGTGTTCACAAAACTAGTCCTATAGCCACCTCTATTAATAGCATAAGATTTAAACCGCCCCGGAGGATAGGCGGCCTTGTTTTTATATTCAGTACTGTCTCTAATAAGTTTTTTGTTTTTACGTGCAACATTTTTGTTAACAAAAACCTCAATGTTCTGAATTACTTTTTCATAGTGTTGCTTGTGTTGAAAAAATAATAAGTCATTCGAAATACTTGTATCAAGTCTTGTAATTTCCTCACGTAAATGTTTGATTTTGACTTCATTATTACGTAAAATAATGTCCAAAAGCTCAATACCTGTCCTTTGAAACAGTTCTTTAAGTTCTCCTCCGGCTTCTGATTCAAGGTCTACCCCCATCGGAAGCTTCCACACGCGTAATCCCTTCGGTACCTGCTGCATTTCTCTAGATTTCTTGAAAAACGCACTGTCAAGTTGAATGGCTCTGTACCTAGTACAAAGTTTCTCGTATTCAAAAATCTGTTCCCTTAGCGTCAATGCCGGCTTGTGGAGCTGACCGCTAGGTCCCCCTGCATTTGCGTCATCACGAACGTCAATCTCCGGAGCTTCTAACCAGGAGGCTAGGTCCCGCCGTTTGTTAAGCAGATTTAAACAACCATTACAGTTGTTATCTTGTGTTTGTGGTCCCTCCTTCGATCTCACACCGCTTAGGGCACCACTATACGTTTTGTTTGCACTCGTTCTCTGCCCCGGTGTAATGTCCTCAGGCGAGTGCAAAGTGTACAATTCAGCTTGAGAGTCCGTAATACTGTCAGTGGGTGTATTGTTAGTCACTCGCTTTTCTTCCCTGTAAGCTTGAACCAGCTTACCCATCATGAGATTAAGATCTCTTAAAATCACCTCCATAACCCGGTCTCACCTCGTCCAGCACGCCAACACAGGATCGAATTCACAAGGTAAAAAGGTATGACAATGTCTCACTCCACCGTCTATCCAGTACATAGGTGAAATGATGTAAGGCATGACTAATGCCGTGGATGGAGTCATAGATGCCAGGCAGTGATGCATCCATGATCCTGAGCATCTGTCTGGTGTTGTGTTCAGAACATGCCTGTGCCTTCAGGATGGACTGAAACATGCATTGGATGACACATGCTGTGACCCCTATGACAAGTGGTGGATGGCCAGCAGTCCTTCGAGCACCCCTGTCAACCTGCCTGTGTGGTACCTCACTAGCTCCCTGGCAATGACTAATATCCACAATCACAGATGCCATAGTCACCAAACTCTCCTGTTCGATGCCACCACCCTCAAACTGTCCAATATCTGTGGCTGCAATGGACTGGGTATGTGTGGGCATACTGACTGTGTGTGGGGACATTGGGGGCAGAAGTGGATTGTCAACACATGGGACAGATTCTGCCCCAACAACACCACCTATGTCTCACTATGGCCACCATCATCATCAGAGTCAAATGAGACACTGACATCAGGTTGTAAGCGGGACACACTCCAACTCCCACTGTTGCCTATGAGGAGGAAGACAACATGACTACATTAATATCTGCACTATTATGTGTGCTGCTCCACACACACACACACACACACACACACACACACACACACACACACACACACACACACACACACACACACACACACATGAGGTGGCACAATTGCATTATACATACCAGACCTTATTACTGATACCTTACACAGCACACAAGCAAACCACAACAGACACAGACAAGACAGACCCTTAACAAATGCAGTGCAGCTACAGCCATTTATTGTTGCTAGTACTATATACCTGTGAGATATGTGAGAGGTCACTGTATGTGATGGACCTTCACCTTTAACACAGTGCAACCTTTTCCACTATACTGATGCCCCCCTGTATAGCAGACTGCCTAGAACTTCATAAAACTACATGTGAATATGTTACAGCTCCTGCAAATATGCTACTGTGATTACCATTGTAATGCACTGCAGTGAACCCTTCCACAACTGAACATAAATGTATTGGAATATGGCTAAGCTTAACAGTTGTGTCAATGGCAAACTGGCAGCCATTAACATGCCTAGGGTATAGACAAGCCATGACAATACAGTTGCACACTCACCAACTACAGGATGATGGACTTTGTCCACAATAGAGGTACCTATGGAACTGTGTGGGGAGAGGTATTGTCAGCAGACAGAAATGTGGCATTGGTACAAGATAATATGTGCATATTTCAACATATACACTACAAACTGTGATTCTGCCCACATTGTTGACATTCTCAATATGTGCGCACACATGTGTGTTACAAAACAACCCCCACAAATACAGATTAACTTGACATCAGTGTACAAGTATGCAGAGGCTGCCACAATGACTGCTACAGTATTAATGTGATGACCACAGTAGACTTATCTGGATGATACTGCACTGTGGAAGCTGTGCCACCCACCTCCACAACATATGATGTGATGGATCTTTGTGAGCTGGTGGCTGGACCAGGTTTGCCAGGAACTCCTCTGTGGTTGAGAGTGGTTGTAGTGCTGCAGGCCCTCCACCAGTGACAACACGATCTCTGGCCAAAGCTGCAGCTCTTTGCAGTGCATTATTTATCATGTCTGTGACATGGTGTCAGACTTGCTCATAGCTCCTTTCCTGTTGCCCGACATGATTCACCGATGCCACAAGGTCTGCCCACAGTGCAGCATGTTGTTTCTGATTATGGCAACTCCTCAAAAGCAGGATCTGGTGATGGAGTCTTAGTCCGTTGAGTATGCAAGCATTATCGGCATCTGAAAATGGTGGGTTCCTACGTCGGTACATCACTCCTGAAAGACAAGAAGAAGGGAAGACATCACAGGACCACATACATTGCTCTCCATTATGTACACACCCCAAACATCCATATTTGCCAGCACTATCCTCTGCTAACTCCCACATTATTCCCTGCCATCTATCACCACAGTATGTATGTAGCTATCAGCAACATAGTGCCATTACATCATGCATTGCCCTCCTGATCTTGCTGTTTCCTGCTACTTGCTACATGTTCTCTTAGGTGGTCCACTGCATTTTCCGGTTGCACCTATTACTGTTTGTTTATAGCCTATCTACATTGTATGCAGTGGTGTCAGCATCCTACTCCTGTTTTAAGCACCTGGGCTGTAGGCCCACCACTTAGGCCTCCCTGGCCTTCATCCCTCAGAGTCTGGAATATATGGCTGCACAATGTCCTACAGTTTCCTCAGCAAGTCTTGTTGGCATGGGCATCCTGGCACAGTCTAGCAACTGCCTCATGTACACAGACAACCATCTACAAACACCACCAAGGAACACAATTTATGAGGGATGCAATGACATTAGGAACCTACAGTCCATGCTCTCTCCCTGTCAAGGCCACATATCTGGCACCGAGCACCTCAGACACCACCCACACCTACACAGCACACACCCACATATGCATAGATCCTCAACATAAAAATCCACTAACAAAGGAGACCTCTGAGTCAAAAATATATGTGAAATCCACAGCCCTCCACAGCAAATACCACACATAGCCACACACCTGTGTCCCACAGCCATGAAGGTGCCACCATAAATAAAACATTTTAGTCATAGGAGATTCCATTTTGAGACACACAGATGTGCCTCTCACCAGGCTGTATATGGGGATGGTCACAGTTACTTGTCTGCCAGGTCCCAGAATCTCCCATATCACATATGCACTGTTGTTTCTCAACAGCAGGTACTCTCATGAGTGTGTCACAGTCCATGTTAGCATGCATGACCTGACACATGCCTTACTGGAGTATATGCAGTGTGACATGATTGAGCACACTGATTATGTGTCCCAGGCAGGTATGTCCTATGCAGCATTCCACTCTCATCCAGAATGATGCCACAATTCAATCAAGAAATGATTGACCTTAACAATTGGCTTGTTATCCTGTGCCATTCCAGGGGGATCCAGTACCTGAAAATCTGGGATGATATGACCAACAGACCACGATGCTTTGCCAGAGATGGCCTCCGTCTGTTTCAACTGGCCTTCATACATCTGGCAATGGTTCCTGCCACCCCCATAGTGCCCTTATTAGGAGATGTGATGAGGTTAACACTACCAACATACAACTGTCAGCACATCACAAACTGAAGACCATATTGCTAAACTCTAGAGTCTAAACACAAATCTCATTGCAAGCATTCATAACCCTTGGAAATTCTGTCTAATGTGCAGTTACAGACACGTGATTCAAAGCTGCAGAGAGCACCCCACCCTTACATGGTCACCCATCCTATCATACAGTCAGACCCCAAAGTGTGGGCACTAAAGCCATTGGATGTGGGTTTCACTATATATGAAAAGACATACACACCTCCAGGCTGTACAGGCAGAAAAATGCACAAGGGACACTGCATGGGCAGTTCACCATTGCCAAGATACCTATCGAAATCATAGCTAGCTACCGGCCCCACATGTGACCAGGAAGCCCATTCTGCCTATATGGACCTAATCAACTGTATCAAGATTCAGGTCTGTACACTGATCCTAGGTTATTTGAACTACCCAAACATGCATTGGAAGATGTACCAGCTCACAAATTTCCAGAGATCCATCAACAGTGGAAAGACAAACACTTCTGAGCAGCTAGGTGCTACCCCCACATGAGGTGAAGGTCTGTTGGACCTGATATTAGACAAAATGGGTAACCACTGCAGCATCCCAACAGTGTCATCCTCCGTGGTCAAAGCAACCATAAAGCAGTCATGTTTGCAGTCACCATCTCCCACAATAACCATCTAGCTATGGTCAGACATACGTACAACTCCAAAGTTGAATACAGCCTCCAGAGGGGTGGTATACACAGCTTTGCATCCCCCACCCCCTCTGTAGGAAAAGGCACCAATATCCACAAATATACAAAAGTGCTACATGTGCATTGGTATAGATGTACGGAGTCAGGTATTCCCAACAGGACCACATCATCCTCTGCAAGGGTATGTACACCTGTCTGGTGGATATCTGCAATAAATAGTGTATATAACAGGGATGACATACTGCTGTCTGAGACAAAGTAGGAGCAGGTGCCCATCTGATGCAATGTCACCTTAGCCTGAACTAGCAAATAAGATCATACTGGAATCCTGCAAAGCAAACAACAAGCCCACATTGGCGATATCCACTACAGACAGTCATCTCCCCTTCTTCACATATGTCTGAAACATCAAGGGAAGCACTCAGATCTGCTCAGTAGTGGTGGTCAAGGACACCCAATATACAAGTGCTGTAGGTATAGCATGCGTGATTCTTGACAGACAGGGGGTGAAGCCTACACTGAGTCTGTCAAGAATCACGCATACTATACAAGTGCTGTAGGTATAGCATGCATGATTCTTGACAGACTCAGTGTAGGCTTCACCCCCTGTCTCCCCATCAGTACATTAGGACATCCCCAGTACCTGCTTCCTTCCCCTTATATGTAGGGAACAGGTCACCACTGCCACCTCAAAGTCATGGTATACAGCTGTCATGGGAGCCTATCACATCACAGGATGCATCCTACATGACCCCAAGCATGACATTGCAGCACCATAAGGCACTATATTCCACCAAGGCCTGACTGCGACCTTTGTCCCAGCCAAGTGGAGGACAAACACTGTCACCCATATACGCTAAGGTGAGGCATCCACCAAGCTGGCACATTATAGACCCATCAGCCTAATAGGCTGATCTGCAAGGCCATGGCACAGTTTATAGTGAACCTCATTAAAAAGGACATTGGTGACCTCCACACACTCCATCACACACAGTTAGGCTTTTTCAAGGAGGGGATCATGTCTGTTACAATTGGGTGACCTCTTTAAGACAGTCACCAAAGCCATGGATGGGTGTGACAGTGCACACTGCCTACCTTGATTTGGCCAAAGACTTTGACAGTATTTCCACTTGGTCATAATAGATATACACTCCCACCGAGGTATCATTTCATATGTCACCAGATGGATAGCACACTAGTGCACTGACAGGACCCACCTAGTCCACATAGAGGAATACCAACAAGCAGTAGACCCGTAACTAGTGGTGTAAACTGGTGTTCTGTGTTTGGGCCTCTGTTAAGTGTGATGTGCTCTTCTGAGGTGCGGGCACAGCCACTGGGCTATGGCCGACCATGTTTGTAGATGACTGCATGCTGGGCGCTGTCACTGGATTCCCTAGTGATGTGGACATCTGCCAAGAGGGTCTCACGCAGACACATGACTGGTGCCAAAAACATGGCATCAGGCTGCATATCACAACATGCAGCATCATCCCCTTTGGAGAGAGTGACATCCCCACATATTATCACAGTACTAACAAGATTTTAAGCATGCAATCAGTCAAGAGGGTTAGGTGCACACAGGTTGATGGTAGCATGATATTTGCCCACCACGTTGCTTCCGTGTAAGGAAAATCTTCTACATGGCCCACCTCATATATAATGGTATGTCATCCAGGTATATGGAGGTCACAACATCCCTGTATTACCCCTAATAAGGACCATTATTACGTATACTGCCCCTGTGGTCATTTATCTCACAAAGAACATGCAGTAGCTGTGGAGGTCACACAGGTTCCCCAGAAATGAATACCAGGGCCTCACACATCTACCATACACAGATTATCCCATCCATCTACCCAGCGTCATACAGACTCCTCAAAGGTGACCTCTGCCTGGCATAAAAGACAGTCACAGACTCCACCTTGATGGGACTGCTGCACAACTGCAAGTCAGGCTCCACTCTATTAACCCACATACACACCCTCAACCTGGTGTGACATCAGCAGGACTTCTTGGCAGGTCAGATGTGTGTCCCACACCCTCACCCAGCTGTGCAATGGACACCCTATCCACATCAGCTAGGGTAGCTATTTACACCTTTTCAAGTGAGACCTGGATAACTGGATGGCTAACAGGACATACACACTTAGCATACCACTTGTGTCCCTGTTGGACTGGGTCATCAGGTGCTGACTTGCATACACATGGGCTAAACTCTTGACTAGGCTTATGAGGGCCTCAGGGTCAGTGGCCTAGTAACCTTGTATAATCCTAGGTATACCTGTTCTGGCTTATGTGCTGTGACAGACTGTGTTGTTATGTGTCCACACACATCACTGCCATTTACTGTGATGTGTCCCCTATGGGCGACATCCCAGTACCATATATTGCAGCCACCATCTGACAAATTAGTGAGTGGTACTACAAGTGTATGGGGACATTCCAGTAACATCTGAGCTACACAATTACATACAGCACTGCAACTGTAGTGTAGGTTATCTAATTGTAGGTGTCTGATATCCACAGTACACAGATGTTTGCAAAATGTGTACATATGCCTGATAGGTTGCTCGCAGACTGTGGGAAATCTGGCTGTCACATGCCAGACACCTCAGAAAACAGTTATGGTACATTAATATCTGTTACTGCATTCATTCCCTTACATTGTATGCTCGATATGTACACTCTGCTACTGAGGTAGAGACTGTGTCCCTCTAGGACATCTGACTATTACCTGCTGTCCTGCTGTGAAGAGGTACACTAGCCATAGCTCTCAGGCAAGGAGATGCAGGTGTGGAGTACACAGTGACCTAGCCAGGGTATGTCAGGAACAGTCAGGGACACCTGGACAATGTTTGAATTATGCCTGTGTGACATTCACAAACTGAGAGGAGCTGAATGACAGTACATCATGTGATATGCCAGTTGTAACCACCAGTAACTATTGTGTAATACACAATCCAGTATTATTCATATGTGATCTCACCATTGGTTGAGGGACTCAGGAGCCAGAGCTGTGATCTATGTCACAACAGACAGAGACAAAAGGGGAGACTATAGGTTCTGGACAGCTGACAGAAAGCAACATGTCATTCCAAGTTATGTTCTACAGACCCTAGTGTTGTAATCCCTATTTCCCATGGCTGCTTCCCCCCATCTGCATCTCATTACATGGGGAATTCTATTACATTCTTGGTATAGTGCTGTACTTCTTTGTGTGTGTAAATCTAGTGGTATATTCCTTGGATAGCACAGACTATCTTCATGATAAAAGTCACAGACCTGTTTACCATAGGCAGCAACTTGCCTTTTCTAGGTAATTCTCATGAAGAGTTGGTTGCCTGTGCACCAA
Organism: Protopterus annectens; assembly: GCF_019279795.1. Taxonomy (NCBI): domain Eukaryota; kingdom Metazoa; phylum Chordata; order Ceratodontiformes; family Protopteridae; genus Protopterus; species Protopterus annectens. The sequence continues at coordinate 1,335,822,707 of NC_056744.1, read as the reverse complement.
TCTTTGACTCACACTTGCTAATTACATCCAGAACAGCTGGGTTGCATTTTCATTAGCCATTGGCATGACAACACAGTGTTATAATTAATGCCTTCATGTAGGCTTTGGCCCTTTTCCTGGTCTGTGAAGAGGACATTATTGAGATGTGGGGACTACAGCATCACAGAGGGTATGTAGAAACACTGTCAGCTGTTTGGACTGATGTGGTATGTCCACAGTTCTGCATGCTATGTATGGCCATTTTTAACAGACTTTCTGATTCTGTGGCAGTTTACTGTTTAACAATGTGTGTTGGGGTTGGTAAGGAGAGAGACAGATGTGAGTGTATTTATCTGAATGTGCATGCTGCTGCAGTTGTCACTGGTCTATCAGCTGTGTATGGTTGTAGGGGAAGACTGTGACACATGTCCCTGTCACTTGACCATTCCCCCCCTTTATGTATAGGTGTTGTGTGGAAGCCCTGTTTTAGGTGATTGGGAGGTATGGTAGGTCTGTAGCAGGTAGCTTAACATACTGCTGCACGTGTTGCAGGCTGCAGCTGCTGCATTCTGGCCAGGAGTCATACTGGGGATTGTGAACACATTGGGGGTCAGCAAGCTGTATATGTCAGTGAGGAAGTAGTGTCAGCTATTTTGTCACAGCATAGCCAGGGTGAGGGTACCCATAACAGTCCAGGTGAAGCATGAGCTTCTGGTACATATGTTAAGTATTAGTGCCATCCACAGAGTGGTAGGTGACATTTAGGACACCTATTTATATTTGTGACCAGTTCTGCTGGACATTTCAGGGCTCAGTTATTTATATATTGTATTGACAAACATGTACTTGCTGTGCAACAGACTGGACTGTAGGCCAGGACTGTGGGTGTCCAAGTGTCACACATGCTAGGAATGTAACAGAGCTACTGACTCATTATTATGGCAGGTGTAGTTGCAAGACATGTATGCATGCATAGAGTGTGTTACACTGGATTCCCATGGACATATGTATTCGGATGGGTATGACGTGTGACACTGACCTGTCTGTCATCATTTTGTGACCTCAATCTGCACTGACTTGCCAGGAGTTCAGCACACAGTATAGGTTTTATGACAATCATGCCAGAAGTAGGTGGCACAACTGTGGACATTCTGCAACAGTCTGTGCAGTTGTCAGCTCTACCTAATATTCTAGGCCTCCCATACATCCATCAACATGCATTTGGCTGTTTACTGGTTTGATGTCTGCATCACAGGCCCAAGTACTCTGTCATTTATCCCATTATATGTAGAAGTAGTGTGTCACTGGCAATCAGGATATGTTTATAGAAACACTATTTATTTTTCAGAGCTGAGTGGCCTAGTGGGCTAATGCCCTATGCTGCAGTTGACAGGGCCCTTGGTCCAAAACTTGGCAAGTGTGATTATGTTTGCTGATGTGCATCAGTGGAATTTATGATATCATTATAGAAACACCAGCTGCTGTCTAGAGTTGAGTGGCCTAGTGGGCTAAAGCACTATGCTTATAGATGACAGAGTCCTGGGTTCAAGACTTAGCGGAGATAGATGATTTTGCTGATGTGCAGAACACTGTCAGAGGCAGATAAGGTGATTAAAGCAGTTTTAAGTGGGTTTAAGTGGGTTTGTGGGGTGCAGCGCAATGCACCGCATTGCTTAGCTCTGCTTAAAACCGCACTAATTTTAAAAAAATAATTGAAAAAGGGGTGATAGGAAAGTGCTGAAATGGGGGCAAGCAGTGGGGAAAACAATGTGAAAAGCAGATATGGATGTGCAGGATGGGTGTAGGCAAGGACCATAGCTCTCCTTTTTCTGCTACAGCAGCAGCTATGTAGGTTGTGGACAATTTGGAATTTGGAGCCTGACAACCCAGAGAGAGGGGTGTGGGTGACAAAACTTTGTTAATTAATTTACTGTAATGATTTACTGTGGGCAGTGTAGGTGTGGGCAAAATGGAAAGCTAAGTATGGGGTGATTTTTTGTGGGTCAGATGCTGATTTTCTTTTTTTAAGGAGAGAGTGGAATGTTGGGGAAGAGATATAGGTACATGTGGGGAAGTTAGTTGGGTACGAGATGTAGCATTTGCAAACGGATAAGACAGCACATGGGGCAGCGTATGACACATGAGGGGGGTAAACACCTTAGATGGGGAGGGTGTTCTAGAATTGGAAAACCAAGTGCCCCCAGATGAAAGCAGTGTAACTTAGCTCCCCACTTCTGGGCTGTCACCACTGCTCTTTCACGACCCCAAAGGTGGGTGTGCTGGAGGCTGGGCACCAGGGCTGGATTACTCCTCCAGGTGCACCAGTCTGCCCTCAATCTGGTGCAGTTACTTGTCCAAATCATGCTAGATAATCTTGTGCACCATCCCTGGAAGCTGTCACTGAGCAACCACTCCCTCTCCATGCCCACTCCTAGGTGGGGGATGGGACCCATCCCCTCAGGCAGTTCCACCCATGGGTGGTGCAGGACAAGCAGAGGGGGCAGCTCCAGGTTGGGTCCCAGATGTGCTGGGACCCAATGCCATGGCCATTTGAGGTGGGGTAGGTGGATCCGCAGGAACCAGCCTACCCACTCGTGCTACAGTGATGAGGTTTTTTCAAAGTGTATAGGTTAGTCATGTACAGCACATTTATACTTTAGTTATAACAGCATGCAAGGATGTTCCAATTAACCAGAACGACAATATTGCAGATCATACAGAACACAAGAATTAATGGAATAACAGTAAGTATTTTAATAGTATGCCAGTAACAGTTACAGCAAAATGCCAACAACATTAATATTTCAACAAAGTATGTCAGTATGCAACCATTGTAATATATAACAATAATAAAACACATGGCCCTACATTAGGTTTTGAGAACATATGTGAGAAGGAAACCATACCTGTACATTTACAATAATAACTTGTGATGCAGATAAGGGGTGGAGGGGGAGAGAGAGAGAGAGAGAGAGAGATAGAGACAGAGACATTCCATTAACAACAGTATAGGCTATATTGTTTGCAACAGTACTGTTCTATACTCTACAGGTCTGCCATTGCTTTATGTATACAAGTGCCCTATAGTTTCTGTAGCTTGTACATACCTCTCAAGCTATCCACATGGGACAGTATGGGCCAAGCTATAACACCTATAGGTAGAAAACTACAGGGGACTATTACATGTCAGGGGAGCATATATGACTATCAAGATGTACAGTGGACTGTTGTTGTGTAAGTCTGATACTGACATACTTCAACTGGATGTTATGTCTGTGTCCAAGGGTTTTGGCAACAGTGGTCACTATTCATGACAGCATGACACTTGAGAGATATGTATTGCGCACAGTAAAGACAGTTTACACTTATACAGCAGTCCTTTGCCAGGCTTGGGGTTAGACTGTCAGTAGACATACACAGACTCACCAGGCATACAGCCGTACCAACAATAAACCGTTTTGTTTGTCTTACTAACTAGGAATAGTAGTGTACTTGTTAAAGGTTTATTTAATGAAGTCTTATTACCTTGCTGAGTAATGCTGTTTACACACTAGTACATGTGGACACAGACATTACTATACCATTCATACAGCTACTACAGACATTTATTTACCTGTATGTCCTGTGGGGAGTAAATCTGTCAAGAATACAGAACCGTTTCTATAAATATTCAGTAGTACTTGTCTGTTTCTATAAATATACAGTAGTACTTGTCCTTGGATTTGAAACTCAGTCTGTGTGTGGCAAAATGAACAACATACATATCATTTATTAAATTGAGCTACTTAGCCTCTGCTGCATGTTGATTGACTGATATGTGTCTAGAGCTCACCTGGTAACAAAGTTTAACCTGGTAATATAGGCATATGTTACACAAGACTGCAGTGACAGTTGAACACACATACATGAAAATTATGCATGACAGAGATAGTAAGTGAACTGTCTATTAATACTGGTAATGCAGGTGTACACATTTAACCCATAGTGGATGGGATTATGTGTGATGTGTACAGACCATATCAGGGTGCTGGGTTGCCTACCTGACCCATACACAGTTGCAGATGGTACACTTGCAGTCTACAGCTATTACCGTTTCATACTTGCCTGGATCAGCGTAACTGCATTCAGGAATGCATATAGCTAAAATGCAAAGGTTAACACAAGACAATCCTGAGAGAAACACACTATAATACCTTAGACATTACTATTCTAGGTTCAGATCTTAGTGCAGAACAAATATTATAATGCATTATATCTTGTAGTACAGCTCCCCATCTACAATTTAGCAAAACAATTCTTTATTGGACAACCTTCAGTCACTTCATGGTATTATACCTGTGTTTAGTTCACAGCAGTTGTAATAATCAATTTCTTGACCAACAGCCAAAATACACACAACATTTGGCACAACACACCTTTATTAGGGGTGACATGAAACAGTTATTGGCATACATCTAACAGTCTTTATTGTTGATCATTTTAAATAATGCTGGCATGGAAAGACAGCTGTTATTCCACCATGTATGCAGTACTAACTTTTTATTTCCTTAACAATTCTGACTGCAGTTGTACATTATTTCCTGAAAATGATGAATGCAATTGAGTTATTCCCTTCACATTATGAATGGGGTTGTACTTTATTACCAGAACATTATTAATAATATAGTATATACTTGTTATTCTTTAATATTAGTAATGCAGTACTTTCTTTTTTCACATTAGCAGGTTTCATGCTTTCATCTATATTGAACTGTACCTGGCATTACTCACTTATATCAGTTTAGGTCTATGAACACATTCATTGCAGTACACTCAAAACAGAATATACCTACTGGCAGTTACTAGTGTACTCTTTCTTATTTACATTACTATATATTACAGGATATATCTGTACTCACCACACTCTCAGTGCAACCTGGCCAGGCACCCTGCATGGGCCTCAAGTCTGCAAGCTCTCTCCTCTGCAGCTGTGGGGAGAGAAACACACCATTATGTATACCTGTCTATCAGATATTCATACGAGACTTTGGTAAAGCAATGCTTTATACACTTACAAACTTGTGGGGCATTGTCGTCCTGAGCATCTTGGATCCACTGGGCCAAGACTTCCCCCTTTCTATGCTTTAGGTCATCATAGTGGTGGTGCATCTCCTCTCCTCTGTAGAGCATAGCAGTTGCACTGGTGAGGTTGCATGCCAGCTGGTCCCAGGTGTCTAATTTGTATTTCAACCCCTGGTACTGGCCCTGCAGCAGCTGATTGTCATGGTCTTTCACAAAGAGCCCAACCAGGACCCTGGACTCCAACATGCCCCACCACTGCACCTGGAAGCATACAACTTCTCCAACTCCTGCCATAGTTCCTGCACGGGTCAAATTCCAACAGGTTCTGGCTGTATTCCCACCTGTTCAGCTTAAATAAGGCTGTTTTCCCACCCTTTACTGCATAGGACCATTTTTAAAAATGCTAAGTGAAGCTTAGCACCACACAAACTGGTTAAGCTTAGCTGAGCAGTGCTTAAACTGGCATTGCTTAGCAGTGCCCAAACCAGCTAAGCAGAGCTGTGCATTGCTAAGTGCTGCTAAAACGGGTCTTGTTTAAGCATTGCTTGCCTTGCATTAGCAGTGCTTAGCTAAGAGCAAAACAGATTTTATGAAAAATATAAAACAAATATATTGCAATTATTTGTTCATTAATGAGACTTTATTATTATATGTATCTATTTTATTTTTATATCACCTAATCTTATGTATTTTAATTACGTTATCTTCGGAGTGTGACTTTAATGTAATGGACACTTTTGTGCAACTGGAGCTTTTCTCCTCAGATCTCCACTGAAAATAGGCTTCTTGCCCAGGTGGACTAACTCAGTTAACAAATGTGAATATATACATAATTAAAAAAATAAATTGTTATAGCAATTTGCTATCGCATGTAAAAGCTGAATGGTCTGTCTGTGTATTCAAACCATGCACCTACTGCACACAAGGTCATGACTGTAACCTTTCAGCTACCATGTACATGGTGACTACACCTATTCATTTCTATATAGCTTTCAGTTACATTTAAGCACTGCTGAGCACCACGCTGTGCCACGCAAACCTGCTCAGTTATGCTTAAATGTGACCTTTTACATTAAAATTAAAAGTATTCGGTTCTGCACAAGCACACAAAAAATAAAAATAAAAAGGAAATAACATTTTACTTTTATATTTCAGTGCCATAACAGTGTAGGGGGTGTGCTACTCATCTCCAGACACTGTAATACAACCCCTACACTGATTCTGTAACTGTGTTACATGGCTGTCTCTCTCAGTAGTGTGCCTTCATTAATATGCAAGGCACGCTGCTAAGGGAAAGCTGCAGACACAGCCACAGTACACCCTATGTAGGCCTCCCACTATTCCTACACTGAGTTTATTAAATCCACACCTATATCTTATAAATATCTATATTATGTGGAAGAAAACAACAATCCCACATAGCTGTCTGTTTTCAGCCCAGACATATCCTCAGTAGTAGAAAACTGACTTAAATCACACGCAGAAGATAAATAAATATTGTCTACTAGCTATGATATCCACAGTGCTAGTCACTTATCCATGCACCCCATAATAATATCAAACATAAATAAGGTTGAAATTCTTGTAGCTACACTTGAAAATTAAAATTCAGTATGTATAGCATCTCTTTATATAATGTTTCTATTATGGATTGTCGAATGCCAAAACCACAAGCATCAGAAATACAGAGAAATAATGCCTAAACAAGGAAGAGTGAAGATGGTATTTTTATATATTCATAGGTATCTACTAGGCTACGGATTTGTGATGATCTTAAGAAATCAGGAAACAGAATCAAAGGGAAAGGACTAAATGAGTATATACCTTTAAAACTCTTGCTGAGGTCACATGACTTGACCAGGTGATTTTGAACTTTCCTGACTGTATTTATGTGCTTTTTATTAGTTTGTTTTTAGAACTGATGAAGCACCTTAGGTGTGAAAGTGCTCATCTGTTACATTTTTTACTGGTTTCATTTTTTGGACTAAACAATTGTTTTATACAGTGCTGTGTTAGCTGGTTCATTTATTTTCCTTGCCGTTTTACTTGATAATCTTAATAGACCCAACATTATATTCCTATGATAGTATTTTAGCCCTTATATTTTGAGTATGAATAACCAGGAGGTGGGCAGAACATGGATATTTTGGGATATTTACTTGTTGCCTCCTTTCGTAAGTGACATAATTTGCTAAACCAGTGGTGAATTTATAGTCTTCTATCCACTCATTCAATCTATATTTGACTAGATTAAGAGAAGAAGTTTACTTTATGTTGAGTGGAAAGAAAGTTCCATAGAAGCTGTTTTCTCTGTGATATATACCTATTCCTCCAACATGTCCTGTTTGTTTTACAAAAGAGACTAAAATCCATTGTTATGGTGTTTATACTACTGCTGGACTTGTGATCATCTAATAGATCTTACTTGATAGGATCTGCTGGCAGAAGTTACCACCTAGTAGCCTGTATTTTACTCAGAAGACGTGCAAAGCTTTGAGATCATCTGCCTAGTTTTTTTATGATTTAGGCCATTGATTTTTTTTTTTAGACAGAAAGTGTTGTGGTCATTCCAGTTGTGATGTGTGCTCCCCTACTCACAAGTTCCTTTATGTAGCAGCCAAGGGTTCTAAGTGTGTTGTGAAAAAGACAGGGGGGTTCCCTTGCTTCTTCCCACTGTTTAGGTCAAATTTTGGAAACAGTATTTCATCTTGTTTTTTATTTTTGGTGATGAGCTGTTGTATAAGGCCATAATCAATTTTAAATACTATGGTGATAACCCTGTTTAGCCCATCAAAATGATGTAAACATCCTTGTATACACAGTCAGAGGTCTTCTTAAGTTTTAAATCTTAGGTAAGTAAGAGAGGTGGTAGGAAGGTGTAGAAGCTGATGTATGCATACAGAAGGGAGATATGAGGATGACGAAGGATATGCTTAGCATGGAAAATGAAAAGGCATAAATTAAACTGTTGGTTGCAGATGACAGACAATGATAGCTGGAAGGCTGTGTATTTTTTGCAGGGGGCAAGCCTACTGGATCCCCTGATATAGGGGGCAAACACCCTGAAATTATATATACCAACTCTACAGTTGTATCAATTTGAAGACAGGAGTACTCTCCCAAAACAAGGGAATTACTGCCAGTACACACTTAGAAATCTTCCCAAGAGAAGAGAATTACTATCAGCACACACTTAAAAATCCACCAAAAGAAGAGAATTACTACCAGTGCACACTTAGAAATCCCACTAGCAATGATTGCCTCTGTAAAACACTGATCAGTATTATGCTCCACAGTGTTCTTTGCTTTGGGCAGCTGATGTTTGAGGAATTTCACATTAACCACATGTAAAGACGATGCATATACCTCCCAACACAGACAATATCAGCTTCTTAATACAGATTATGCTGGATAACTAGAAGTATAGTACTTAAAACAATATTGCTGTGTATTAATTGGCCCAAGTGTATTCACAACATTATTCACCTTACTCTCATTCTATATGGATTAAGATAGCTAATACACATGATGACAAGGACAGATAAAGTTAATGTAAAAAAAAAAACAGTTTGGAATGGATACTAGCAATAGAAAAAGAAGGGAAAAAAATAAATCAAATCCTGCATTATGGCTTACATCAAATCTAAAAAGCTAATTAATTAAAGATATAACGTATGACAAAATGGCATTTAGAGAAAGCAATAAACAGTCTGCAACAATATTGGCACTTATGAAACCTAACTAAGAAAATCATCCTAAAGTACTATACTTATCAACCTGACAACCACAGTAAAACAGTCAAGAAACTTATATGCAACCTTGTAAAAAAAATCCTAACCCTTCCCATTCACAGATGAAACAAATTAACATAGCATGCAGATATAATTCATAATACATGCATGTTGCAAATTCCATTAACAAGCCCAATGCAATAGTACATCAGTAAGTGACACAGATGTTATCACTACAAATTTCTCACTTATAACATACCCTACCACCATGATAAAAAAGATACTCAAAATATTAAATCCACAAGTCTGCTAGTAGAATATCTTAGAACTGCTGCTGAACACATTGCATACCTAGCAGCTACACCTATAAACTGCTCTCTCCAAGAAGGTTCAGTATTCAGACTCTGGAAGCTATTGCATGTTATTGCCTTCCAAGAAGGTGGCAAATTACTTGAACTAGCAAACTACACATGTATTGATATCCTATCCCTCCCTATCTAAAACACTTGAAAAATGTGTTCACCTACAGTTGCTCACCTACCTAACAGAGAACAAGTTACTTTCCACAACAAAACATGGATTTTTGTGACATAAACTTTCAAGGTAAAATGACTGCATTTTTATTTTTGCACCTATCCAAAGCATTTGATATGGTTTCACATTTATGTTTCAGATTTCCATCCTATTTCTAAGACTCAAGGATCTGGGCTTCAGGAGCAGTATAATCAGATTGGTTTAACAGTTACCCGAGCTATTGAACATAGTGTGCATGCTAGGCTAATGAGTTGTCAACTCCTCAGCAAATAACATTTGGTGTGCCACAAGGTTCAGTATTAGGAATTTTAACTTTTATTTTATTTAGTTTCACAAGCAGAAAATTGTATTATTTGCACAGTGCTTGCAGACTTTTGTACAGTTACCTATTTTAAATTGCTTTTATTTTTGGCCACTGTTACCAACTGTTGAGTTTCTACACATCTGCCAGATTCTATGTGTTGTTCATTGATTTCCTGCTTAACTTGGTTATTTATTCCACTTCTGATTTCATTTTAGTGGTTCAACATTAGAAAAGTTTTATGTGTTGTCTTGTAGCCTAGTCACTTCTATGGTGAGAATCACTGAGGATACCTTAGAGTGTGCTTATTGTGACTGTTCACTGCACTATTTTGCTTGGTTGCTGTGCCTTGTATAGATGGAGGTGCAGAGAATCTCAATTACCCAACAAATACAACCCATAAGAGTTATTGGTTGAATATTGTACTTATTACCCACATAGCACCTTCTCAAATCTGTGGTTACTGTAGCCAGCTAGGAAAAAATGGGCATCCTGGGACAATGTAGAAAATGTCTCTTGTTTTCTCACATTCACCTATGCCACAAGACTTCATAATATTGAAGTATGTTCCTTTCAAAAGCAATGTCAGTCTTGATGATTGATGTTAATAAGGTTTTAGATCTTAATCCTATGCCTTTGCCATCTGTTGTCTAAGTTCTTGGAACACAGGAAAGACTTAATGGGAGAAAGAAGGTTTAGTTCTTCTATTAAAATGTTAATTCCATTTGCCAATTTGCCCAGAGCTTGCTTAACCATGTATACACGTGACTGCAAAAATGACTTGAAAGCATCCTAGAGATTTTGGGGCATTGTTTCATGAGCTTGTGTAAACTCTTGTGTTAGGGATGATATTAAATCCCTGAATTCTGATATTCTTGTGTAAACTAATGCCTTCAAAGTTGAGGGTTCCTGTGAGGCTATCATTAACTCTAGAGTATCATGAGCTGACAGTCAGTGAGGGTGAAGTAAGTGAATCTATGAAGGCATGAATTCTGTTATTTCTAATTGATATGCCATATCTAGGAAGGTAATATGTGAAGCAAAAGGAGAATAACTACAGCTGTGCCAGAAGATCTACAAGTCATATGTCAGACATTTAAGCTGAGAAAAATCTGACAGAGTGTACCGTGAATGGAGAAATAGTAGTTTTGTCACAAAAGGATGACAAGCAATGTATATTTCCCATTAAATCTAGATGTTCTTGCATATGGATTTGAAGGTGATAAAAATTAATTTAGCTTCTTTTAGTCCTATCCTTGGAGTAACGATATAGATGCAAAAGTGACACTAGTCTTCAGTCTCTTAATATACCCTCTCAGTGAATATTCCCTCAGACAATCAGAATGAATAAAGAATCTACTTTGAAAACTGTTTCTTAAAATATAGCTGTGGTTCACTTTACAGACTCATGAGTTGATGAAACTAAATTCTGGTAGTCATATCTAGTCAGCTAAATATGTCTCCTGCAATACAAATACCTATGGAGAATGCTGACAATTCCATACATACATCCCAGACTTTGTAACAGTGAGGGTTGATGACAATTGCATTCAGTACTTTCATACTGGTTATGGAACACACCATGCAAATATAATAATTAATTTTGGGAAATCAAAGAGCATACCTAGTGTCATTTACCCCACTAACCCTAGAAACCTTACACACCACCAGAGCAGGCATTCAGAAAAGGAATGGGGTGAAAGAAAAAAATAACATTTACTTAGGTAAAACATATTGTCATCATAGTATCTAGAAATGCATAACAATGTGTAAACATGTCAACAATGTAGGCCAAAAGATCATTTAAGTAATTTACTGTATACAACGCACAGATGTCCGTTTTTATAGAAAAAAAACATATGCTTTGGTTCTTTGATACCTTTAAAAATAGAAGAGAGATATCACAGAGCACATAATGACAAACTAGCCAATAGATATTAACATCTTTAAATAAACCATCAAGTGGCCCTAGGCTTTATGGTTACTTACTAAGACTGATGTCAGAGAAGCAAAACTATCAAACTCTTAACTCAAGAAATCTGGACAGACCCTACAATAATGGGGTGGGGGGTGACAAAAGCCTCAAAATAGGGAGATATTTTAAATATTGCTTTAAGAAACTTAGAAAGTTGCTATAATAACCTGATTTGTGTTAGCATGTATTTTCTGAAGGATAAAACTCAAAGTATGTCATTATTTTATGACAACAATCCTCAGAGATTTGCCAGAAAACAACAAATTTTATAATGAACAGAATAAAAATATGAGGCAGATCATCTGGACATTCTGTGAAAATCTGGACAGCTGAGAGGTATGGAGGAGAGGTCTTCTTATTCCCATAAACAAAGCTAAAAAACTTTTTGTAAGAAGTCAAGTTTACAGGATGTTGACTTCACATACCATAAAACAATGAGTTCAAGTAAATCTGAAGAGAGAAGATGAACTAACTGGACATGGGGGTAATTCAATAAAGCCTACATGGACCTGTCCATGTAGGCATAGTGGCATGGCCTCAGCACTGAAACAGGCAGCCGTGTGATCCAGTAAATATAGCCGAGGGGCATGCATGAGCGTGCGGACATGGAAGTGTCCATGCAATCCAAATCACCTTATAAGCTGGTAAAATCCTTGCTAATGAGGGTGATTTGTGGTCCAATAAACAGAAAAGCACCTGTGTAGGTGCCATGTTGGTGGCAGAAATGTACATGGAAAAAGAAAACGTGTACCGAGTTGTACATTTTATGCAGGGGCTGTAAAAGCCCAAAAAAGCCTGGATATTGCACTGTAGGCATGCAGATGGCCAAAACTATGGCCAGAGAGTCCAAAAACCAATGCACAACAATACAAAATATTATTTTTTTAATATATATATATATATATATATATATATATATATATATATATATATATATACATCACATTTACGCATTGCTGTGCACCGTACAAACATGCTATTATGCAAAAAATAAATAAATAAAATATTGAAAAACCAAAAATAAGACATTTGGAAAAATAATTCATGATAGTGCCCTGCATGCAGTGTGAACAATGGTAGGTTGCAGTGGTTGCTAATGAGGCAGGCCCTAGTGTAGTGAAGTATCCAGAGTATATTCAAGTAGGTGTATGCAAATGAGCTGGGGTTACTGAATAGCAAAATGAGACACTGTGTCCATAAATACAACCAGTGCTAGGGCTAGAGCCATGTAGGTAGTAGTAGAACAGGTAGCTGATATGAAAAGTGGGTGTGTCACTAAATGCATAAGCAGATTGGAGCTCAGCGGCACCTGTTTGTGCTCAGCTAAGCACAGCTAAGCACGGAGGTGTGTCTGATGCTGCTGAGCTGTGTTTAACCACCACAACACATGTTTTAGCTGCTTTAAGCAAAGCTGAGCATGCCTGTGCAGATAGGAGTGTCCAAACTGCTGAGCAGTGTTTATACTAGTGCTGTGGGTTTGTGCGCCGTACTCCAGTGCTTAGCTATGAAAGAATTAAAAAAAATAAAAAATAAAAAAAAGGAACTTGCTAGGGGAAGCCAATCAGTAGAAATGACTTATAAGCCCTGTTTAACAGACACTGGCCCATTCAAACCCCCAGTGATATACCTGTCAGGTGGAATGCATCATAGTGAGCCAATCATACAGGCTGTATCTGCAGCAAACCACTATAAAATATGCATACACTCAACAATCTGAGTTTTCCTACATACTCTCCACCATTGGAGTACACATATAAGAATTTTAACTGGCAAAATGATAGAGGCCACTGCTGCTCTGCTACATCGGTATGTGCTTGAGGCTGAGGTCAGTGATGATGCTGATGCTGACAATAGGCCTAGACTGTGAAGGAGAAAAGTTTACAGGCCCAGGGTAAACTTCCAAGGGCTACATGAGCTGGAGATTGTAGATCGCTATAGGGTGGACAGGGACATACTAGAAGAACTCACCAAGCTCCGCCACCCTCAACTCAGACCCAGAGCCAACAGAGGGGAACCCATCCCAGTGGAAACAAAGGTATGTGCAGCCCTTATAATGTTAGCTACAGGTACTTTTCAAAGACCAACTGGGGACATAATGGGAGTGTCACAGGCATTTGCATCCAGGGTACTCCACCAGTTCCTGGATACCATGCAAGCACATGCCAGTGAGCACATTTATTTACCCCACACCCCTGAGGAGAAGGCCAGCAATATGCATCTCTTTCATCATGTGGCACACTACCCTGAGGTACTGGGTGACATAGACTGCACTCATGTTCATATCAAAGCACCACCCGGGGATGAGGGCAGAGTCTTTGTCAACTGCAATGGGTATCACTCCATCAACTGCCAGGTAGTGTAAAATGCCCACTGCATTATCATGAATGTGTGTGCTGTTGTCATGACTCCCACATCTGGCATGCATCACAGCTGTACCAGACATTTGCCAGGGGGTCATCCCATACAACCATCTACTCAGGGATGCTGGCTACTCACTGGAACCGTGGATGATAACACCCATCAGAAATACACACACACCTACCAAAGAATGCCATAATGAGGCACACACACAAGCTAGGAACATCATAGAGCATGTGTTTCTGCTGCTCAAGTCAGGGTTCTGCTGCCTCAGTGTATCTATTGGAGCCCTGCAGTACTCTCCAGCCACATGTGCACACATGTTCACAGTATGTGCTGGCATGCTACACAATATGATCCTGTGGAAAAAAAACAGTGGCAGGAACATCACAGGGAAGGGACACACTGCCCCCCCCACCAGTGCCAAGGTCCGCACAGCCACAGGGGGACTCAGAGGAGGAACCATTTGAGACTATCTCTGTAGGCAGATGTAGGCATACCCAGTATGCCCTTGCCTTGGCAAAGAGGCAATTCATAGCACATGCACTGACATCCTAGGGACCTAGGGACTGACAACTCACTCTGACTCACATAAATAGTAAAATGGATGCCAGCCGCATTGCACAACCTCTACCTTACCATGTATTTGCTGTCTACTGGGTACATCCAACAGAGTCAGTCCTGAAGCACTGTAATCTCAACTGCTGCAGGCACAAGGTATGTCACTCTTCTTTACAACAAGTGTATGGGGTACTAGACTAAGGTAGCATATGTAAGGACCTTCTGCATGTATGCTAGGGAATAGAGTGGTCTACTGTGAAACCTGCATACAACCGACAACTATGTGGGACAACAAGAGTTCTCAGCCATTTGCAAGGTAATAGCAACAGACCACACAATCCCTGGGCTGTCCCAATCAACCTGGGGACATGTTCCATTTCCACAATATGCAGGGATCAATGTGCTATGTATGTCTGTGCTTGATAGTGTCAGGAATTAGACTGCACTGTCAGGTGGCTGTTATGGCTTAGTGGGCTAAGTACATTACCATGGTTGATTGTGTTTATGGTTCAAGACTGGCTATGCTGCTATTTTGCATGTGAGCTACACCTGTGGTAGGAGTTCTACAGACTGGCCATATGTCACTATTTGTAACTGCAAGAAAGCTGGACAAAGCCAGAGATAATGAAGGGACAGGGGTTCACAGATAGCTCTGAATTACCTACATGGTGACTAGTAGAACAGCAGGTTGCAACAAGTCAGAGTAGTAGCAGGATGTCAATGCATTCACGTAACTATGTCAGTGCATATAACAAGTCAGTGGACATCAGCATGGGTTCCCTGCTGTGTATGGAGTCAGTAACTCAAATGTCTGTCTGCAGTTCCTCACATCAGTCTATAATGATCTGCCACTGATGTACCAGGAAATCACATTGCTATGTAAAATGTACCAGACATAAGATGAAAAACCCTGTTCAGTCTAATACAGTCAGTACACACCCTAGGTATGAGTCAGATATTACAGCCAGCACACAGCTGGGGAATCCATTGGACATGCTATTATGGAGGTGCTGGACTGTAATCAGGTGCAGCAGCCATCTGGCTGTAGCACACTAAATCATGGACTGGAGTACAGGTAGGTCCGGACTGGAGTCCCCTTGTAAGTACTGATGGTCACATTGGCATGCTCCTACACTTAGCTAATTTCAGCCCAAGTCTGAAGACTCATCTGCCTATAGAACTGAGATGTCAATATATCTCTGTGCATACAGACAACTATGTATACCTAACTGTCTCTCCCTATCTCCATCAGACACAATTACTCTTATTTATCAGAGTGGCACATATACGATATATATGTATCTGTACAGTTTTATATAGATGCATATATATATATATATATATATATATATATATATATATGTATATATATATATATATATATATATATATATATATATATATATAATATAGAGAGAGACAGATGGGGAGGGGGAGAGAGAGGGAGAGAGAGAGAGAGAGAGGGAGAGAGAGAGAGAGAGAGAGAGAAAGGTATAGAGTGATGTAGTGCTGCAGCCACTTGCACACAAATTGTTATGAGTGGCACGTGCATCTAGTACAGTGAGTTGTAATGTGTACTACTAGGTAGTGGTTTTAATCTTACATCAGCCACTCTGTGTGTGTGTGTGTGTGTGTGTGTGTGTGTGTGTGTGTGTGTGTGTGTAGATATTCCACATACAGCATCATACAGATACCCAACGGGCCTATGTCTGTTTAATGGTCAATCATTTTATGTCCCTATGACTAGTGTCCTCCAAAACAATGGCCTCCCTGTCAACAACTGCTGATGTCATCCACCCCAACAGCAGTGGCAGACACTCTCCAAACACATAAGCTGTGTGGTGCATGCAATATGTCTGTAGCTGTATACAAAATACAACTAGATAGGTAGTGGCTATAATCTCAACCATGGAAATTCTGTGAGTGTGTGTATGCGTAAGTATATCACCTTGCAGCAGTGTGTCTGTTATGCCAATGTTTGTGCAATGCTCATATATTTTCAGGCCTGTACCTACCTGTTAACCCCTACATTGGCTTACTTTACAGGACCTGCTGATGTCATCCACCTTAAAAGTACTTTGAGACACTCTCCAAGCACATAAGCTCAGTGGCGCATGTGATATGTACATAGAACTTTGTACTGAACAAGTCATCCACCTTAGAAGCACATTGGGACATTCACTAGACATATAATCTTAGTGGTACATGCAATAAGTATATAGCACTGTAGTGTATGCAGCTAGATTGGTAGGGGTTCTAATCCCAACAACAGTGAGAGAGTGTGTACGTGTACATGAGTATATCCCCTTGCAGCAGTGTATAAGTCTTGTCTATGTGTGTGCAGTGCTAATCCATTTTAAGGGGCATACCTACCTGTTAACCCCCAATATGGCTTACTTTATGGGGCCTGCTGATGTCATCCACCTTAGAAGTGCATTGAGACACTCTCCAAACACATAAGCTCAGTGGCACATGTGATGCGTATGTAGCACTATAGTATATATAAGTAGATAGGTAATGGTTCTACTATCCAAACCAGCAGCTCTGTGAGTGTATGTATGTGTGTAAGCATAGACCCTCATAAGAGTGTGTGTGTGTGTGTGTGTGTGTGTGTGTGTGTGTGTGTGTGTGTGTGTGTGTGTGTCTGTGTGTGTGTGTGTGTGTGTGTGTGTGTGTGTGCGTGCGTGCGTGTGTGTGTGCGTGTGTGTGTGTGTGTGTGTGTGTGTGTGTGTGTGTGTGTGTGTTTGTATTTCCTTGCAACAATGTGACTGTGTTATAGTTACTACCTGTTGCACCGTGTAAGTTGCAGTCCATGATTGGACTGGTGTGTTCTGTAAAAACTAAGACAATTCAAATGTCCTGAGAGTATAAAACAAAAAAACGTTTCTTACATTATTGTAATACTTGCATGAAATAGTCATTTTACAGCACAAACACCTAAATGTTATGGGAAATAGCATAATCTAGGCAAATGCTACAAAACTAAGCTGTTATATTGTGAAACAAATTGAGGTTATGTCCGTTGCACTTGCTGTGGGTATGGTTTCTCTTGCCAACTGTATTACTACAAAACATGTCCCACATTGTGCATCTGATAAGGTGGCAAACATAGTCTGTCTTGCTTATGTGTGTGCAATATGTATACATTTTGAGGCCCTGTGAGTAGTTGCTGTCCCCAAATAACCCACATGTATGTAGGCATGAATGCTATCCACCCCCACCTACAGTTGTAGGTACTGAGAAAGTTTGTGGATGAGTGTAAGTTGGGTGCTGTCTGTCAGTGACTCCCCAAATGATGTTAACATACTGCAAGAGGGTCTTACATCAACTGTGGACTGGTGCCAAGGTCCTGGCCTCAAGCTAAACAGAAAAATCTGTATCTTCATACCATTCAGCAAAGACATGGCCCCACTATTTACTACATCAACAACAACTCCCTAAACACACAACCTGTGTTGAGAGACCTGGGTACTCAGATTGATAACAATTTCCCATTCATCCATCATGTAGCATCAGTGGTCAGTAAAACCTTGTATGTGGTTCATCTCATAGGTAAAGGGATTGCAGACAGCCAGAAAAAAGGTGGTCATTACCTCTCTATACTCCTCACTCACTCCGTACAGCATTTTACTACAATGCCAAATTTGGTATGTACTTATCCAGACATCTGCACCAAGTAGAAAGGCCATGGTAATATCTCACAAAGGTAATGCTTGGCCTCCAACACCTGTCCCATGCAAACAGGCTCAAATCATTATTGCTCCACTCAGTATGAGACAGTTTGCTCAGAGGTGGGCTGTGTCATGCCTACAAGGCAATGTTGGACCCTGCCCTACTACAGCTTCCCCATATTTATAAGTCTTACCCTTCATGCATTACTTGCACTACAGGCCTGAATCTGATATGCAACATCAACACAACCTGCTGGTGAGACAGGTTTGACTGAAGCAGGAAAAACCATGAAACCATGAAAAACTGAAAAACCACGAAAACTGGAACACAGCAACACTTTATTCCGGTACCTCGGCGGAATGCCTTCAAAGGAATAAGTTACAATCACAGGTTTCATCTATTTATACTGTGCATAAAGTAATTAATCAATTAGCATAATTAATTTAAGGAAATTACCACAATTTACATAGAAAAATTAAAGAGACCTTTCCAATGAAATATAAGTGACAATTGCATCTAAATACAAATAAATATGTATAGGTGTGTAGGTTACTCTAGAAGTACTATAGAAGGAAGTCTTGATAGGTTGTTTGATTCTAATATACATAAAAACAAACCTAATAAAGTAAAAAGTCAAAATTCTAGTGAAATTATTTGTAACAAAAATGATAATATATTTTTTGTCACAAAATGTTCTCCTTTTTCCTCACATTTGAAGCAATTTGTTGACTTTTTGTGGCCCGTAATTTGTCATAATGAGGAAATAGGTCATTTATTCCCTAACCATGTGTCGTTCTCTTATGGAAGGTACCCAAACCTCAAAGAAATTTTGAAATTCAAGTTTGGGAATGCTAATTTTTGTATGAACAAAGTGGGTATGTCAAGCTGTGGCAAATGTAAAATTTGCCCCAAGGTTAGAAATTTGTCTGGTAGTGTGATTAATGGCGTTAAATATGTTGCCCATGATGAATTTAATTGTAAATCCTGTGGTGTGGTATATATACTTGGTTGTGGTTGTGAACCACCCAAATATTATATCAGTCAAACTAAACGCCAATTAAAAATACGGGTTCTAGAACACATGGGTGATATACGCAATGTTAGATTGGACAGTCCCATTTCAGAACATTTCAATACATTTCACAAAGGATGTATGGATTCCTTAATTTTCTGTGCTTTAGCCAAACCAAAATGTGTGAATGGTATAAATTATTTACAAAGTTTATTAAAGCTGGAGAGTGAATTCATCTTGAAATTTGGCACTTTGAAACCCAGGGGTATGAATTTGGAGGTTAATCTCACAATTTAATAATATTTAATGTCCTTTACTGTTCTAAAGTGTTAGTTGCAATATATTGTCTATTTTACAAATATTTAAAATTTTCATATACATATTTATTTGTATTTAGATGCAATTGTCACTTATATTTCATTGGAAAGGTCTCTTTAATTTTTCTATGTAAATTGTGGTAATTTCCTTAAATTAATTATGCTAATTGATTAATTACTTTATGCACAGTATAAATAGATGAAACCTGTGATTGTAACTTATTCCTTTGAAGGCATTCCGCCGAGGTACCGGAATAAAGTGTTGCTGTGAGACAGGTTTGACTCCCAGAGGCTGCCCTGTCTCAGGAATACACTTCCCATACATGTCAAACAGAGTACCATGCTGACCCTCTTCAAGCACAACCATGATGAGTGGATGGGAAACCACAATCCTTTCCCAGAGGTCCCAGCTGTGTCTGTCATTGAGAGAGGCAATAGGTGCCGACTGATGTTTCATACTGGGGATAAAATAATGGCTAGCCTTGTAAATGCCCCAGGGACATTACTCTAGTAACCTCCTATGATCCTCTGAATCTATGATCCTATTGAACTCTCAGGTGACATGTATCATGAGCAGCATATTGTGTCAAGGGCCATGCATGCAAGATTATGCTGTCTGCCCCCATTGTACCTAACACACTGTTCTACACATATGCACCAAGGTACACATGTACATATACAGCCATACATTGGCTAAGTCACATTTCTGCCTAGCCACCATGACATCCTGATCTGCTGTATTGGCACCAGCTCTCCAAGGCATAGACACACAGAACCCTGGAATAGAAACAGAAAAAGGTGTGGGAGACAACAGTCAGTCAGCAATACTAACACCAATGCAGCATCATGGAATAAAAGGTACATACACTTTGATGTGTACTCATGACACATGCCAGCAGACAGCACCTTACAGGGTAGAACTCTACTGCACTACAAACTGTCATTAACTGTACTATAGTCACCATGTGCATCAGACACATATATGCATGTTCCTACATCAATGGTATGGATGACTGGGATGTGATACAGGTATCATCACATGCACAGGGTGTGGTGTGGGGTTGCTAAAGGACTAGGCTGTGCCACGCAGTTGACATTGTGTGTGTGTGTTTGTAGGGATGCTGGTCAGTTGGGCCATGGAGAGGAGCTGTGTGTGTGTCTGGTGGTGACCAGCATGTGACAGTAATTTGTGAGTGTGTGTGTGTACACAGTCACACCACTTGCTAGCCCTACATGAGAGTATGTTGGACAGCTGTGGGCCATACATGGCAGAATGTACAGTTCACCATCTCCAGCCATGAACAAGGGAACTGGCTCTGCCAGAGTAGCACTGGCATCACCATGCCCAGAGTCAGAGGTGGTATTACTTGCTGACGGTGACCGGTGTCTGCCCGGGCCAGTGTCCCTCCCAGGACTGCCCAGAACCACATGCCCATGGCCTGCCAGGTTGTGTTGTGGACAGCATCCTCCCTTCGGTAATGCTGGTGGTACTGCCACTATGGGAGTGGGACTGTGCATGTCCATGTGAGCTTTCAGCTGATGTTGAGCTAAGTCCATGTGTCCGATGCCCTACTCCCACCATATTTTCAAGCACAGACAGTGCATGGTTAAGGAGTGACAATGTATCACCCCACCATCTGTCCACTGCATCAGCAAAATGATGTAGGGCATCACCAATGCCGTGGGTGGAGTCATGGATGCCAAGCAGTGATGCACCCATGATCCTAAACATCCATCTGATGTTGTGTTCAGAATGTGTCTGTCCCTCCATGATGGACTGAATCATGATGTAACACCTCTGACAGGTGGTGGATAGCCAGAATTCCTCCTTTGAGCACCCCTGTCAATCTGCCGGTGTGGAACCTCACCAGCTGTCTGGCTATGGCTAGTGTCTATAATCACAGATGACATAGTCACCACACGCTCCTGTTTGATGCCACCACCTTCTGACTGTCCAATATCTGTGGCTGCAGGGGGCTGGGTATGTGTGGGCATACTGACTGTGTGTGGGGACACTGGGGGAGGAAGTGGTATATCAACCTATGGGAAAGATTCAGCTCCTCACAACCCCAACTGTGCCTCACTATGGCCACCATCATCTTCAGAGTCCGATGAGTCACTGACATCAGGTTGTGAGGGAGAGAGACACAACCTCCCATGGTCACCTGTGAGGAGGAAGGCAGCATGACTAACTTAATTCCTGTACTATTATGTCTGCTGATCCACACACACACACACACACACACACACACACACACACACACACACACACACACACAGGTGAGGTGCCACAAATGCACTTTACAGACTGCACCTTATTACTGATCCCATACATGACACACATGCAGACCACAACAGACACAGGCAAGACAGGCCCATAACAGCATGCAGTCCAGCTATGTCCAGTTAATGTTGCCAGTACTATACATGTGTGAGATAAGCAACATGTCAGTGTATGTGATGGACCTTCACCTAACACATAGTGAACTCATGTCCACCATACTAATTCCCCCCTTTATAGCACACTGCCTTGTCCTTAACAAAATACTTTCAAATATGTTACAGCTCCTGCAAATATGCTACTGTGATTACTGATGTAATGCACTGCATTGACCCCCCCCCCACAACTGGACATATAGGTATTGCCATATGGCTAAGCTTAACAGTTGTGTCCATGGCAAACTGTCAGCCCTTAACATGGCTAGGGTATATATAAGCCATAACAAAACAGTTTCACACTCACTGGCTATAGGGTGATGGACTTGGGCCACACCAAGCGGTACCTATGAATTGTGAGGGAGACTATCATGAGCAGACACAAATGTGGCATTGGTACAGGATAATATGTGCATATGACAACATGTACAGTATGAACTGTGATACTGCCCCCATGGCTGACATTCGCACTATGGGTCCACATGTGTGCATTACAGTTCCTCCCCCCAAATGCACATTGACCTGACATCAGTTTACAGGTGTGCAGAGGCTGCCACTATGACTGCAACATGGCAAAAGTGATAATGACAGGAGGCTTACCTGAATGCTCCTCTACTATGGAAGCTGTGCCACCCTCCTTCACGATATACGGGGTGATAGACTTTGCGAGCTGGTGGCTGAACCCATGTTTGCCAAGAACTCATCTGTGCCCAGGAGTGGTGTTGTGTTGCAGGCCCTCCGCCAGTGTCAGCATGTTCTGTGACCACATCTGCAGCCCTTTGCCATGCATTATTTTTCATATCAGTGGCCCAGTGTCGGACCTGATCGTAGCTCCTTTCCTGTAGCCCGACATGATATACAGATGCCATGATTTCTGCCCATAGTGCAGCACATTTTTACTCATTATGGCAACTACACAACAGCAGGATCTGGTGATGGAGTCAGTCAGTCAAGTATGGCATCATTCTCCACTGCTGAAAATGGTGGGTTCCTACATCTGTACATTACTCCTGAAAGACAAGAAGATAGGAACACATCACAGGACCACATACATTGCTCTCCATTATGTGCACACCCTGCACATCCACATTTTCCAGCACTATCCTCCACTAACTACCACATCATACCCATCATCTATCAACACAGTATGTATGTGGCTATCAGCAACATAGTGGCAACGCATCATGCACGACCCTCCTGATCTTGCTGTTTCCTGCCAGTTGCTGCATGTTCACTAAGGTGTTCAACTGCATCTTTTCAGTTGCAATTATTACTTCTTGGTTATAGTCTGTCTACATCGTATGCACTAGTGTCAGCCTGCTACTTTTGTTTTAAACACCTGGCTCCCTGGCCTTCCTCTCTCAGATTCTGGAAAATATGGCTTAACAATGTACTACAGTTTCCCCTGCCAGTTTGGTTGATATGGACATCCTGGTAACGGCCTGATGTACATGGACAACCATCTACAAACATCACCAAAGAATACAATTTGTGACAGATGCAATGACATTAGGAACCTACAGTCCATGCTCTGTCCCTCTCAAGCCCACATATGTGGCACCAAACAGATTGTCAACACAATCAGTACACCTCACACACCACCCACACCTACACAACTCACAACCACATATGCAGAGGTCCTCAACATACACTTCCACATACAAAGGAGACCTCCAGGGCGAAGACCCATGTGAAATCCACAGCCCTCCCCACCACATACCATGCATAGACACACTTCTGTGTCCCACAGCCACAAAGGCATCACCATTAATCAAACATGTTAGTCATAGGAGACTCCATTGTGAGACACACAAATGTGCCTGTCACCAGGCTGTATATGGGGAAGGTCACAGTTACTTGTCTCTCAGGTGCCAGACTCTGCCATATCGCATATGCACTATTGTCTCTCAACAACATGTACTGTTATGAGTCTGTCACAGTCCAGGTTGGTGTGCCTGACCTGAGACGTACCTTCCTTGACTATATGCAGTGAAACATGATTGAGAATGCTGAGGTATGTGTCCCTAGCCTTATGCAGCATTCCCCTGTCACCCAGAATAATGCCACAATAGAATCAGGAAATTATTGACTTTAACAATTGGTTTAGTTTCTGGTGCCATTCCAGGGGGATTCAGTACCTGACATCCTCAGATGATATGATCAACAGACCATGATGCTTTGCCAGAGAAGGCCTCCATCTGTCTCAGCTTGCCTTCAGGTGTCTGGCAATGGTTCTTGCCACTCCCATAGCACTTGTATTAGCAAATGTGGTGAGGTTAACACTACCAGCATACAACTGACAGCACATCACAAAGTGAAGGCCATGCTGGTAAAAACTAGGGGTTTAAACAGGAATTTGCACTCATTGCAAGCAGTCTTAACCCTGTGAAATGTTGACATCTATGCAGTCACAGACACATGGTTCAAAGCTGCAGAGACCACCTCAGACTTACATGGTGAACCATCTTATCATAAAGTCATAGCCCAAGGTATGGGTAGTAAAGCCATGGGGTTACACTATATATGAGAGGCATACACAACTCCAGTCTGTTCAAAGAGTAAGGCACACAGGGGATATTGCAGGGGCAGTTAACCATTGCAAAGACACCTAGTCAAAGAATAGGTAGCTATCAGCCCTCACATGTAACCAGGAAGCTAATTATGCCTATATGGACCTGATCAACTCTTTCAGGATTTGAGTCTGTACCCTGGTCCTAGGTGACTTTAACTACCCAAACATACATTGCAGGATGTACACATGCCAGTACACAAATGCCCTGAGATCCATCAATAGTGGAAATGAAAACATCTTGGAGCAGCTAAGTGCTACACCCACAAGAGGTGAAGGTCTGTTGGAGATGATATTAAATAAACTGGGTAGCCACTGCAGCATCCCGACAGTAGCATCCTCGGTGTTCAAACCAACCATAAAGCTGTCATGCTTGCAGTCACCATCTCTCACAATACACATCTAGCTAGTAGTTTCAGACATGCAAACAGCTCCAAAGTTGAATACAGCCTCCTGAGAGAGTGTTTAAACAGTTTCACAGCCCCCACCCCCTCTGTAGGAACTGGCACTGCTATCGAAAAATACACAAAAGTGCTATACGTGAATTTGTATAGATGCATAGAGTCAGGTATACCTGACAGGACTACATCATCCTCTGCAAGGATCCATAAACCTGTCTGGTGGACATCTGCAATAAGTAGTGTGTATAACAGGGATGACATACTGATGTCCGAGACAAATAAGGAGCAGGTGCCCCAATTTGAAGCAATGTCTCCTTAGCCTGCACAAGCAAATAAGAGCACTAATGTAATTCTGCAAAGCAAACCCCAAGCCCACATTGGTGACATTCACTGCAAACAATTCTATCTCCTTCTTCACATATCTCTGCAACATCAAAGGAAACACTAATGTCTGCTTAGTAGTGGTGGTCAAGGAAACCAGATATACAAGTGCTGTAAGTATGGCATACTTGATGCCTAACAGAGTCAGTGCAAGCTTAACCCCCTGTCTCCCCAATCAGTACATCATGACATCCCAAGTACCTGCTCCCTTCCCCAAATATGTAGGGAGCAGGTCATCACTGCCATCTCAAAGTCATGGTATACAGCTGCCATGTGAACCAAACACATCACAGGATGCATTCTGCATGGCCCCTAGCATGAACTTGCAACACCATAAATCACTATATTTCGCAAAGGGCTGACTACCACCTTTGTCCAAGCTGAGTGGAAGATACCCACTGTCACCCCTTTACACTAAGGTGGGGCATCTACCACTCTGGTACATTATAGATCCATCAGCCTAATGAGGCTGATCTGCAAGGCTATGGAACAGTTTATAATGAACCTCATTAACAATGAGATTGGTGGCCTCCACACACTTGCTCATGTACAGTTAACCTTTGTCAAGTGGGGATCATGTCTCTTACATTTGGTTGACCTTTTTGACACAGTCACCGAAACCATGGATTATGGAGAGACAGTGCACACTGCTTACCTTGACCTGGCAAAAGACATTGCCAGTATTCCCCACTTGCCCATAATAGATATACGCTCCCAACTAGGCATCAGTCCATATGTTACCAGATGGGTAGCACACTGGTGCACTGACAGAACCCACCTAGTCCACATAAGGGAAGCTACCTCAAGTAGTAGACTCATAACTAGTGGTGTAAACCAGTGTTCTGTGTTTGGGCCTCTGTTATGTGTGATTAAACCTTCTGACGTGCACAGCACAACCAGTGGGCTATGGCCAATGATGTTTGCAGAAGAATGCATGCTGGGTGCTGTCACCAAATTCCCTAGTAATGTGGACATCTGTCAATAGGGTCTCATGCAGACACATGACTGGTACATGGCCTCAGGCTGCATACCGTGAAATGCAGCATCATCCCCTTTGGGGAGAGTGACAGCCCCACATGTTACCACTGTACTAACAACATCCTAAGCATGCAATCAGTGGAGAATGATTTGTGTGCACAGGTTAATGGTAACATGACATTTGACCACCATGTTGCTTCCATTGTAAGGAAAGCCTTCTACACGGCCCACTTTATACATAAGGGTATGTCATCCAGGGACATGGGTTTCATAACATCCCTGTATTCCCCCCTAGTAAGGCCCCCCCCTTGATGGGACTGCTACACAACTGTAAGTCAAGCTCCACTGTATTAACCCACACACATGCCCTAAACCTGGTCTGCGACATCAAAGGACATGTTGGCAGGTCAGATATGTGTCTCACACACTCTCACCCAGCTGTGGAATGGACAGCCTGCCCACATCAGGCAGAGTACCTCTTTACACCTTTCCAAGTGAAACCTAGATAACTGGATGGTTAATAAAACATACACCCTTGGGATACCACCTGTGTCCCTGTTTGACTAGGGCATTGGGTGCTGAATTCCATACACATGGGGTAAAGTGTGGACTAGGCTTATGAGAGCCTCAAGGCCAATAGCCTAGTAACCACGTATGATCATAAGTATAGCAGTTATAGCTCTGTGTAGTGTGACAGACTGTGTTGTTATTTGTCCACACTCATCACTACCATCTACTGTGGTGTGTCCCCTATGGGTGACATTGTAGTACTATGTCATACAGCCACCATATGCCAAATAGGTGAGTGGTACTACAGGGGTATGTGGACAGTCCAGCAACGTCTGTGCGACACAATTACAGACAGCACTGCAAACATGCTGTAGGGTATCCTCCTTGTAGGTGCCAAATATCTGCAGTACACAGATGTTTGTGCAATGTGTGCATGTGCCTAATATATGTGGACCCTCTACCAGACAAATGTGGCTGTCTGGAAAACAGTTGGACAATACATAATGGTTGTTTCCAGACTGTGGAGAATTTGGCTGTCACATGCCAGACTCCTCAGAAACAGTTATGCTACATTATTATCTGGTACTGTATTCATTCCCTTATGTTGCATGCTTGATATGTACACTCTGTTGCTGAGTCCCCCCACTACTACTGCCTATAACCTGCTGTCCTGCTGTAGGTGGTTGACAGGTATGCAAGCCATAGCTCTCCAGGCGGTGAGATACACATGTTGAGTACACAGTGACCTAGCCAGAGTTTGACAAGAATAGTCACGGACACCTGGACAATGTTTGAACTATGCCTGTGTGACATTCATAGACTGAAAGGAGCAGACTGACAGTACATCAGGTGATATGGCAGCTGTATCCACCAGTACTTAGTGCCAAAATGGAAGCCTACAGGTGCTGGAGAGCTGACTAACAGCAACATGTCACTCCAAGATATGTAATGCAGACCTAGTGTTGTAATCCCTATTTCCCATGGCTGCATCCCCCCATCTGTGTCCCATTACATTGGGACTTCTATTACATAACTGGTATAGTGCTGCACTCCTTTATGTCCATACATCTTTGGTATAATGCTAGGACAAAGCAGTATGTCTCCATAAAGGAAGTCACAGACCTGTGTACCATAGGCAGCAGCTTGCCTTTAGTAGGTAATGCTCATGAACAGGTGATTGTCTGTGCACCAATCTGTAGCTCAGACTTGCTAATTGCATCCAGAACAGCTGGGTTGCATTTTCATTAACCAATGGCATAGCAACATAGTGCTGTATTTCAGGCCTTCATGTAGGCCTTGGCCCTTTTCCTGGCTTGTGATAAGGACATTATCAAGGTGTGGGACTACAGCATCACAGAGAGTAGGTAGAAATACTGTCCCATGTTTGGATTTATGTGGTATGTCCACAGTTTTGAATGCTATGTTTTACCACTGTGAACAGATTTTCTGTTATGTGGACATTTACTGTTTAACAATGTAGGTTGAGGTCAGTAAGGAGACAGACAGATGTGAGTGTCATACGTCATTTCCATCAGAATATGCATGCTGCTGCAGTAACCGCTGGTCTATCAACTGTGTATGTTTGTAGGAGAAGACTTTCATATATGTCCCTGTCACTTGACCACCTCTTACCCCTTGAAGTATGGGTGTTGTGTGGATTCCCTATTCTAGGTATTTGGGAGGTATGATAGGTCTGTAGTAGGTAGCCGGACATGCTGATGCATATGTTGCATTATGCCCAGGAGTCATACTGGGGATTGTGAACACATTGGTGGACACCAAGCTATATATGTGAGTGTGGGAGAAGTGTCAGCTCTGTTGTGACAGTATAACCAGGATGAGGGTACCCATAACTGTCCAGGTGAGGCATGTGCCTCTGGTATATATGTTATGTAATAGTGCCATCCAGAGAGTGATAGGTGACATTTACGATACCTATACATATTTATGGTGTGTCCCAACCTACAGGCCTTTGACATGCTAATATCGGAGGCAGTGACTGCAGTAGCAGCAACCAGTTCTGCTTAATATTGCACGGCTCAGTCATTTAATATTTTTGACAACCATGTACTTGACATGCAAGACACTGGAATGGACGCCAGGACTGTGGGTGGAAAAATGTAAAGCATGCTAGGAATGTAATAGATTGAGCTACTGAGTCAATAATTTAGCAGGTGTATTTGTAAGACATATGTGTATGCATACAGTCTGTTACACAGGATTGGCATGAACATGTGTGCTTAGATAGGTATGACATGTGACACTGAACTGTCATGATTTTCTAATCTCATTGTGTACTGACTTGCCAGTACTTCAGCACACAGCATATGTTGAGTAACAACTGTGCCAAATGTATGCGGCACAACTGTGGACACTCCACAAAAGTCTGTGCAGTTGTCAGCTTTACCTGATACCCTAGGCCTCATGTATATCCATCAGCATTTATATGGTTGTGTACTGGCTTGGTGTCTGTATCACAGTCCCAGGTATGCTGTCATTTTTCCAAGTTTGTATACAGTGTGCAGTGAGTCACTGGCAATAAGAATATGCTTATGATTACACCAACCTGATTTCAGAGCTAAGTGGCCTAGTACGCTAATACACTGTGTTGTAGTTGACAGGGTTCAAGGTTTGAGACTTGGCAGGGGTGATTTTTTTGCTGATGTGCATTACTGGAAATCAGGTTATGTTTATGGATAGACCTGCTGTTTCTTAGAGCTGTGTGGCCTAGTGGGCAAATGCACCATGCTGTAGTTGATACGGCCCTGGGTTTTAGACTTGGCAGCAGTGATCATTTTGCTGATGTGCAAATCAGTGTCAGAAAGGCAGAAGGTGGTTAAAGCAGTTTTAAGCAGCTTTAAGTGGGTTTGTCCTGGTTTGTGTGATGCGCCGCTTAAACACGCTCTATTTCCAAAAAAAGAAAAGAAAAAAGGAGCAATAGGAAAGTGGTGAAATGGGGCAAGCAGGGGAAAAGCAATATGAAAGGCAGGTAGGGATGTTCAGGATGGGTGTAGGAAAGGGCCATAGCTGTCCACTTTTTGTACAGCAACAGCTGTTCAGGTTGTGGAGAATTTGGAATTTGGAGCATCACATCCCAGAGGGAGGTGTGTGAGCAACATAACTTTGTGAAACTAAAAACCAATATATTGCCAGGTAAAGCACCCTCTGTAAGAACAAATCACAAACACAAAACAATCTTAGAGGTGTGCAACATGCGCTGTAAGGATAAATCCAGTTGAGTAGATCGAGTCACAGTCCATAAAATTCATTAAAATCCAGGTTTAATTGACAAAACAAAACAAAAAACTGCAGTGGTAAGCGCTTTCACGTTGTATCCAACGCTTCATCAGACATCAAAATGCAGTATAAAGCAAGTCATTTAAATACACAACAGGTAACAACAATTAGCAGATCAAATACTGGGAATAATTAGACCTGATTTAAGGTAACATATCATTAAAAGGGCAACATATAATTAAAAACAAACATTATTAATGCTGATAAAATCAATATATGTATATGTGTATATACATATAAAATGTTTATATGTTGCCCTTTTAATGATATGTTTTTAATGAATTTTATGGACTGTGACTCGATCTACTCAACTGGATTTATCCTTACAGCGCATGTTGCACACAGCAACATAACTTTGTTGATTAATTGCTGTAATGATTGATTGTGGGCAGTGTAGATGTGGGGGAAATGGAGAGCTATATATGGGGTGATTTTTTTTGTGGGAGAGATGCCCATTTTTTTAAGGAGATAGGGGAATTTTGGGGAATGGATATAGGAACATGTGGGTACGTAAATTGGGTAGGACAGGTAGCATTTTCAAATAGACAAGACAGACAAGACAGCAGACAGGGGCAGTGTATGACACATGAGGAAGGTAAACACCTTGGATGGAGAGAGTGTTGTGGAATCGGAGAACCAAGTGCTCCCAGATGGCAGCAGTGGGACTGAGCTGCCCACCTATTGGCAGTCACTACTGCTCCTTCATGGCCCTGAAGGTGGCTGTGCTGGGGGCTGGCTGCCAGGGCCAGCCTGCCCCTCCAGGTCAGCCAGTCGGCCCTCAGTCGGGCACAGTCAATTATCCAAATCATGCTGGACAATCCTGTGCACCATCCCTAGGAGTTGTCACTGGGTGACCAATCCCTCTCAATGCCGCTCCCAGGGAAGGATGGGCCCTGTCCCCTGAGGTAGTTTCACCTGTAGGTGGTGCAGGACCAATGAAGGGGGCAGCTCCAGGTTGGGTCCCATATGTTCTGGGACCCAGTGCCATGGCTGGTTGCAATAGGGTAGGTGGATCCGCAGGAACCAGCCTACCCAGTCAAGGTATGGTGTTGAGGTTTTTCAAAGTGTACAGGTTAGTAATGAAGAGAACATGTGGTTAGTTGTAACAGCATGCAGAACAAATCACATAACCCAGTAATGTAACATGCCATAGCATATAGAACACAACAATAACTGGGATAACAGTTAGTATTGTAACCACATGCCAGTAACAGTTATGCCATAAGGCCAACACCATAGGTAATTCAACAAGGTATGTTAGTATCCAACCATTGTAATACAGAACAATAATAAAACACAAGGTCCACCATAATACTTTGTGAACAGCATATGTCAAATGTAAACCATACACAATGTATAATAATAATAAATTATGATGCAGATAAGGGGTGGTGGGGAGAGAAAATCAAGCCATTACTACCAGTATAGACTATATTGTTTGCAGCAGAACTCTTCTGTACTCTACAGGTCTGCCCTTACTTTATATATACAAGTGCCTTATAGCTTTCTGTAGCACCTACATACCTCTCAAGCTATCTGCATGGGACAGTATGGGCCAAGCTATAACACCTACAGGTACATAACTGCAGGGGACTATTACATTTCAGGGGAACATATGTGACTACCAAGGAGTACTGTGCACTGATGTAGTGTGACTGTGCTATTCAGATAAATCAAGTGGCTGTTAAATCTGTGTCCCAGGGATTTGGAAACAGTGATCACAGTCCATGACAGCATGACACTTGAGATGACATGTTGACATGTATTATGCACAGTGCAGAGAGTTTATGCCTATCATGCCATCCTTGACATGCATGAAGTTAGACTATCAGCAGACATTCACAGACACACCAGGCATACAGATGTATCAAGATTAAACACTTTTATTTGTTTTAATAAGCTGTATTAGTATTGTACATGTTGACTTTTCATTTACTGCAATCCTATCACCTTGCTGAGCATTGTGTTAACACTCTGGTACTTCCAGACACAGAAATTAGTAACCCAGTTGAACAAATAATACAGCCATTTATTTACCTGTAATTCCTGTGGGGAGAATGTCTGTTAACAATACATAACAGCTTCTATTAACACATAGCAGTACTTGTCCCTGAATTCGAACCCCAGTCTATGTGTGAGAAAATGTACATAGGTTCATAGGTTCATAGGTTTATACTAGGCTATCTGCCCTAAGGCATTTATAAGCCTAGCCCAAATTTTTGTGGCTTACGCCACCCCTTATATGAAAAAATACTGTGCCCATTAGTTTGTTGTGCCTCTGTCCAGCAGTGACACAGAGATGATTCCCGGGGTAAACCTACGATCTCCCATCCACAGGTCTAGCTTTCACTTGAACAGAGTCAGCGAGGTGCTCTGCCTCACATGGACCGGGATTTTATTCCACAGCATAGGGAGTCTCTGAGTGATAAATCTATCCCTCCAGCACATCCTATTTATATCCGTGCTAAGGTTTAAGTCGCTTGCTCTAGTGGTTTTGGTGGATTTGGATTTTTTGAGGTGGAGCATGTCCATTAATTCCGGGTTGGACATGGCCTTGTATGTCAGGCACATGTCACCTCTGAGCAGATGGTATGCGACTGAATAGAGCTGGAGTTTCTTCAATCTGGCAGCATATGACAGATTTTGGAGTCCCTTTATCCTTTTGGTGAGGAACTTTTGGGGTCTCTCCAATTGCTGCAGATGTCGGGTGAGATACATCCCGAATGGGGCATTGTACTCGATCATTGGTCTGATAAGTGAAGAGTACAGGGGAACAATGACCTCACTAGATCTGGATGTGAATCCCTTCATGATCAGGTGGGCAATGTAGAAGGTCTTTCTAACCACTTTAGCAATGTGAGTGTCAAAAGAAAGGCCACTGTCAACCTGGGTCCCCAGGTCCCTGATAACCTCTTCTGTGCTTAGTGGATTGCCACCTATATGGTAGCTTTATGTTTATCAAACTGAGCTACTTTGCCATTGTTTAATACTGACTGAGTAATATATACATAGAACTCACCTGGTAACAAACTGAAACCTGGTAATAGAGGGAGAGTGTTATACACGACTGCAGTGACACTTGAACACACATGCATGAGATTCATGCATGACAGAAATAGTACAAAAACTGTGTATTAACACTTGGAATGCAGGTTTACACATTTAACCCCTAGTGGATGGGAATATGTGTGATGTGTACAGACTATATCTGAGTGCTGGATTGTCTACCTGACCCATATACAGTTGCAGATGGTATATATGTAGTCTACACCTATTACAGTTTCATACTTGCCTGCAGCAGCATAACTATGTTCAGGAATGCATATAACTGAAATGCAATGGTTAACACAAGACAATCCTGAGATAAACACACTATTATACCTCAGCCATTAATATTCTAGGTTCAGATCTTAGTGCAAAGCAAATATCATAATGCATTATACCTTGTAGTACAGCTCCACATCTACACTTTAGCAAAACAGTTCTTTATCGGCTAACCTTCAGTTACTTCATGGTATTATTCCTGTGTTTACTTCACAGCTCTTGTAATACTCAGTTTCTTGACCAACAGCCCAAAATACACACAACATTTGGCAAAACACAGCTTTATTTGGGGTGACATGAAACAGTGACTGGTATACATCTAACAGTCTTTATTGATTAACACTTTAAATAATGCAGGCGTTGAAAGACAGCTGTTATTCCACAATGTATGCAGTACTAACTTTATTCCCTTAACAATTCTGAATACAGTTGTAGTTTATTTCCTTACAATTATGAATGCAGTTGATGCATTCCCTTAACATTTATGAATGCAGTTATACTTTATTACCATAACATTATTATTAATACAGTATAAACTTTTATTTCATTAACATTATTAATGCAGTGGTAACTTTCTTTCCTTAACATTAGCAGATTTCATGCTTCCATTTATATTGAACTGTATCTGGCATTACTCACTTATATCAGTCCAGAACTATGACCACATTTATCGCAGTACACTCAAAACAGAAAATACCTACTGGCAGTTACAACCGTACTCTTTCTTATGTATGTTACTATATATTGCAAGATCTGTCTGTACTCACCATACTCTCAGTGCAACCTGGCTAAGCGCCCTGCAGCTGTGGGGAGAGAATAACACCATTATGCATACCTGTCTCTCACATATTCATACTAGCATTTGGCAAAACAATCTTAAAATACTTACAAACTTGTGGGGCATTTTCTATCCAAGCATCATGGATCCAAATGGCCAAGCGATCCCCCTTCCTACGCTTCAGGTCATCATAATGCTGATGCACCTGCTGACCTGTGTGGGAGATACCAGTTGCACTGGTAAGGTCACATGCCAACCAGTCCCAGGCCTCCACCTTGTACTTTGATCCCTGGAACTAGCCCTGCAGCTGCTGGATGTTTTTTAACAGGGAGTCCAACCATGGTCCTGGACTCCAAAATGTCCCACTGCTGAGCCTAGAAGAATGCACCCTCTCTAACTCATGCCATAGTTTCTGCATGGGTCAAACTACAACAGGTTCTGGCTTTAATCCTACCTGTTCAGCTTAAATAAGGCTGTTTTTCTGCCCTTTGCTGCTACTTGGCCATTTTTAAAAATGTGGCACTTCACTTATCACCACACAAACCCACAGAACTCAGACGGACAGTGCTTAAACTGGTAATGCTTAGCAATGCATAGTGGTGTACAAACCAGCTTAGCTGAGCTGAGGCCTGCTTAAACAGGATTTGCTTAGCAGTCCCCAAACCAGCTAAGCAGAACTAAAATGAGTCCTGTTTAAGCAATGCTTAGCTTGGCTTAGGAATGCTTAGCAGAGCTTAGCTAAGGGCAAATCACATTTCAAAAAAACATAAACGAAAACAAAATAAGACTAAATTTAAATTATGTATTCGTTACTACTACTTTATTATTCTGTGTATGTATTGCACTTCTATATTTCCTGACCTTCTGTATTTTATTTTTTTTTATCTTGGAGTGTGTATTTTAGATATTGTGGACCTATGTGTAACTGAATCATTTCTCCTTGGGTCTCCACTGAAAATGGGCTTCTGGTCCAGCTGGGCTAACACAGTTAACAGATGTCAATACATACATCATTACTAAAAAAATGTTATCAGTTATTGCTATCAAATTTAAATGCTGAATGGTCTGTCTGTGTATTCAAACCATACACCTACTGCACACAGGACCATGACTCTAACCGTTCAGCTACGAGGATATGTTGGCAACTGCTATACATTTCTATATATCTCTCCACTAATGTTTAAGCACCACTAAGCACCATGTTGTGTCATGCAAACCTGCTTTGATATCCTTAGACCTGACCTTTGTATGAAAATTAAATGTATTCGGTTTCTATTTTTCGATGTCTGCATGTGTTCATTGCTAAGCATTGAAATGCACCGCACAAACCCACAAAAAAAAGAAAAAAAAAGAAAAAAGAAAAGAACATTTTTTAATTTTATATTTCAGTGTCATCAGGCACTTTAACAGTGCAGGGGGTGTGTTACTCATCTCCAGACACTGTAACATCCCCATACTAATTCTGTATACTGATTAATATGAAAGGCACAGTGGCTAGAGGGGGCCGTGGACACAGCCACAGTACACTCCATGTAGGCTTCCCCCTATTACTACATGGAGTTTATTAAATCCCCACCATGTTTTTTTTTAAGAATTCTGTAGGCAAAACTTCAAGGCAGCTAACACAGCCTCATAGCAACTAATGATGCTATGAGGTTTATATAATCAGTTTAAATATCAACTGTAATGTAATCAATCTTTCTTTTCAACCTTAAGATTAACAGCTAAATAATCATGTGATTAATAAAGAAGAAGCAATCCATAGTACTGTTTTGTTGTAGCCAAATAAGTTATTCAGAAAAGAGTTAAGTTCTAAACACTTCTTGGCATTTGTTGCCAGCTTAGTATACATACTATATTCAGTGCCACATAGCACATGAAGACCTCTACATCAGGAAAAATGTTTCAAATGAGGCTAAAATATTTCTGCTGGAAATTCGCATCAAAGTAGGTTTGATATACAGTTAACAAAAAATAATGAGAAAATAAAGCACAATTTATCAACCACAATACCAAAGAGATGCCTGTCTTAAATTACATTAAGCCTTGATCTATAAAACAGTATCTTGTTCTCATGGAACCATTCTGTATATAGTGTTTGCAACTGGTCAAGTATTGATAGCCCAGGATAGTGGACTACGTGCACGTTGGTTTACAAAAGTCCACTGAACATGTGGGAGAAACAGAAAAATGTAGGTTTTGCAAAAGAAAATTGGAAACAGTCACACATGGTATTGTTGGCTGTGATATACTAATGGCAGAACATTATAATATTGAAGTAGATGAAAAACATTGGAAACATGCCACAAAGCATTATAGATAATGATGAAGTTTATATCACATGGGATCATTCTTTACCAACAGTTCAAAAATAGATGTAAGAAAAACAGATGTAGTAGTACATGAAAAGAAGACAAAAATAGCATTAATCACTACACCCAGTGACTACAGTGTCTTAAGTACAGAGAGGCACAAAGTCACAAAATACCAGGATTTGCAGCTAGGAATGGCAGTGTGGAAGAAGGATACCCAGACAGTTCCAATAGTAGTAGGAGCAATAGGTCTTATAAAAAAGAATTTACAATCATACTTAGATATTTTCCTGATACATGTAACTCTGTAGGAATTGCAGGAGTCATTAATGGGCACATTGCGGGTTCTGTGGTTCTTCTGACTAATATCAAAGATTGAAACAATACTAATTTCATGGACTTTAGTCATACTTTGACTTAGGAGTGGGGTCTATTCCTGTCATGGTATCAGAAACCCAAAAGTCTTGGAGAAATTTAAAAAAAGGAAAAAGCTGAAAGTGAGGCTAAACTATTTCTTCTTGAAACTCACATCAAGGTAGGTTTGATGTTCAGTTAAAAATAATGAGGAAATAAAGCCCAATTTATCAACCACAATACCAAAGAGATGCCTGTCTTAAATTACTGTTAAACCTTAATCTATAAAACAGGGCCTTGTTCTCATGGAACCATTCTGTGCATAGTGAATAAAGTGTTTACAACTGGTCCGGTATCTCATTTGAAGAT
Source organism: Protopterus annectens (assembly GCF_019279795.1). NCBI lineage: Eukaryota > Metazoa > Chordata > Ceratodontiformes > Protopteridae > Protopterus > Protopterus annectens. The sequence goes on along the minus strand of NC_056744.1, from coordinate 1,335,785,497 downwards.
GAAAACTAGTAGTAGTTCCTTCTTATCTAAGTCATAGTAACAGACAATCTTATGGTCTTGCAAAAATTGGATTTATTTTTATTTGGAAAGCCACTGTAAAAGCAAATCTTGTGATAGTAGTTTCTTCTTTTTCTCCTGCTTTAGAAACATTTTATTTTTGTTGAAAAGTCTTCAAAATGACTGACCTCAAGGGTTTTCTGGCAGGTGGGGTGCAATGTTTAGACACTTATGAGACATGTTAGTTTTACTCTCCTGATGATGTGTTGTTGTAATAGTAATCCTGCTCAGGATGGCAGAACCACAGGTTCAGACATTTGGTGTATGTGTTTGACTGAGAAGCCAATAGTGTGAAGATGCCATCTGTGGAATTATGGCTGAATGACTCTAAGTCAGAATCCCACCTACATGTAGCAATACTGCAGTGCTGTGAATCTCCACTTGGCCAGGAATAGCCAGCCACAAGGTCGGTGAGTAGTACACCATGTCACTGGGTCAGAATGCAGAAGGAAGGTTGCTGCCTTTCTCCAGCAGTGCACCACATATTCATGGAGAACTAGGTGCTAAATCATTCACAGATGGCCTGATTCTGGTGCAGTGAGCCTGGTTAGTCATTAGCTTGGTTTTAAGATCTCCTTACTAGAGACCTAACATGCAGATGATGTTCTGCCTTGCACAGTTCTGCTGTTCCAATCTATGCTTATTCATTCACAGAGTGAAATCAAAAGGAATGGCAGCTGGTACTCCTTCTTGGGTCTATATTAGATGCTTGACCGCTTAAATGTTCGAACCTCTAAAGGTCGACCTTTAGAGATCGAACAGTTAAGAGATCGAAATTTTAAAAAAATTAAAAAAAGAAATACACAACCGAAAAAAAAACTAAAGGGTTTAAGCAGGGGGGCAAGCCCCCCTGCACCCCCACACCCCCTACTTTAATATACCAACTCCAAGATTGTGCTACAGAGTAGGAATGGGAAATGTCCCATTTCTGCACTGTAGTTCACTGAAGTGCAATCTCAGAGTTAGTATATTTAAGTAGCAGGGGGTGTGGGGGGGGCTTGCCCCCCTGCCTACACCCTTTCTATATGTTTGTTTTTTTATAAACATTTTACTATTTTTGAACATTTTAGTGTTCACTCTGTAAAGGTCAACCTTTACAGATTCGAACATTTAAGCGTTCGTTGTAGTAATATAGGCCCTTCTTTTCATCATTCTGACTGTTTCCTGCTCCAGCTTAATTGTACATTCCACCATTCCAGCCACCACTGCTTTTATCTACAGCACCTTGCTTTCGGGATTCCACTGAAAAGATTTCATAAACATAGGTAATCAATTTATATACTGAAGCAACTAGGCTATACCCGTGCTTACATTAGTAAGACACTGGCTGCACGGGGATGTTCTTCCCATACAAGAGGACTCTGCATGGGCCAAAATCTGTTAGTACATCACCCCCCCCCCACACCAATTTTCCAGGTTTTGCCTCAGGTTGTCAGGTTACTTTTTTGAAGGCATGGGATCAGCAATACCTTCTTTGTGATGGGTCTATAAGCCTGATAGAGCCCTAGTAAGTAATGCAAATGCCCAATTCTCAAAACCGCATGTGTTTACATCTCAGTAGGGGAAGCAGAAGTGTGCCACTCACTTGTGTTCATGAAAAATGCTGGGTAGAATTGTTGCAAATGAGAGATGTAAAACTGTGAAATGAAGACAATTTCTGTATTTCTGTGTTTCCTTAACAGTAAAACAATATTCTTTATCACAAAAAAAAAATGAAAAGGTTCAGGATGTCATGCACAGAGTCTCTTCATACTACTTAAAGTTAAACTTGAATGAACATGTTTGGAAAAAGGATGGCGCTTGAAAGACTTGAAACTTTATAGGTTCATAGGTTCATAGGTAAGTACTAGGTTATTGGCCCTAGGGCCTATATAAACCTAGCCAAAAAGGTACCCTAGCTTTTGCCTCCCAAGAAAATTATTTTCCTGTGCCCCTGTCGAGCAGAGCCACAGAAGTGATCCCCAGGGTGAATTTCCCATCCAGTCATCAAGACTTTTCTTAACTCTTTAATACTGAAACATGCCTTTGCAAGGGCTACTGTTAGAAAGTCAAGAGACACAATTTGGCTCAAAGATAATTCTCAATTAACAAGTAGTTTTTTTTTTTTGGCCCAAGGCAAGCATTAACTAATCAAGAAACCGTTCTACAGTAATTATAGAACAAGTGGAGAGAGAGAGAGAGAGAGAGAGAGAGATATTTTAATAATAGCAACTAGACATTCCCCAAAAGCCAGTAGCATGTACACAACTTAACAACATTACACAAATGGTTAGGATCCACAATGAGTTTTATTCCTTGAAATGGGGAGAAAATGCAATTACAGGAAAGTCAGAAAGGGGAGGGTAAACAGAAGAACATAGACAAGGCCTCAGGGAAGTTAAGTGTGAGAGTGGTGAGGGAGAAGAAGGGTATACTTATTTTTGAGAGAAGTTCCCATCTTCTGTTCATTTTTAAGATGGAAAGATATGGGCAGATGTAAGGGGAGGGAGGGAAATAGTGAAAATATTAAAGTAGGTGCACAGTAACAAACAGAAAACAGACAAATAACAGTGTCAGTGTTGAAACAAAATGGGGTTGACAATGGATATACTGACAGACTGTCTGTTCGTGCATGTGCCCTGTTCATACCTGCAAATCTGATGGCCTGTTGCCATTAATCAACCCTGCATGTTGTTTGACTGTGTATTTCTGTTCAAATAATGCATGTGATATTGATATGCCCCTTGTTCAATGGTGTTAATATCTGGGTGTTTGTTTGATGGGAATACCAATGCATGCTGTTACAACTAATCTGAATGGAATACAATGCCACTAACCCAAACTAACATAACTACTCACAAACCTAGAACGCTTGGGAAGGCAGGTCCCAGCGGACCCACCTCTCCCACCTCAGCTGGTGACTGCACCTGGCACTAGTGCCCAGGCCGGACCCCCCTCCGGTGGCCCTGTGCCACCTTCGGGTGGGAGCGCTGCAGGGGATGGGGCCCGTCCCCTCTGCAAGTGTGGCCGGAGGGGTTCGTCCACTCACCCTCCGTGGTGTCCGGTCTGTGGTGCGAAGGGAGATCCAAGACACTGTTCTTGGGCCCCTACACCAGCTCGAGGCTCGTGTGGCACAGCTAACGGCCCCGGCCGTTGCCCCGCCTACAGCCCCAGCACAGCCCGTCCAGGGCTGTGAAGGAACAGTGGCAACTGCCTATGGGTGGGGATATCAGTTCCACTGTTGCCATCTGTGGGCTCATGCATCTTGGAAATCCCAACCTCCGTCCCGTCAATTGTGTAACCCCCCCCCACGTGTGTCATACACCGCCCCTGTATGCGTCTTGTCTGTCTTGTCTGTTAACCTACCCAACCTACCTCCCCAGCTATACCGACTTCCTTCACCTGACATACCACTCTCACCTGAAAAAAAAAAAGGGCACTCTGTACCCACAAAAAAATTACGCCCCATACATAGCTGTCCATGTCACACACATGTCTGCTTGACATTGAAACAGTTAATTACAATTGGCTCTACAACAACTATTAATGTTGTCCTGACACCTCTCTCAGGGTGAAAGGTTTCTAATGTCTCACCAAAATACATGGAAATGCACAGCTGTTGCTGCCAAAGACATGGGCATCTATGGGCCTTACCTACATCCCTCCTGCAAATCCCACGCTTGTTTCCCTACTGTCTTACCCTCTTTTTGACCCCTTTTTCACCACTTTCCTGTCACCCCTTTTTCTTTTCTTTCAATGAAATTAGCTGGTGTGCGCTTGTGTTAGCGGAGCTCACCGTCAGTGCGCATGCGTGAGCTCCGCGCAAACGAGCGCAGACCTGGTTTAAAGTGCTTAAAAGTGCCTTTATGGCACTTTGATTGACAGGTGCTGTATTCAGTTTGAAAGTTTGCTAAGAAAAATAAATTCCCACTGTCAGTCTCAAACCCAGGACCTTGGTAACATTAGTCTGTATGACCTACCACTAAGCCATGCCTGCTTTACAAGAACACACTGATAAAATAAATATAACATGTAATAGTAGGAATCAGTATAAAGGCAATATAGGAAATGTACTATCTAAAGCATGTCAGGTAGAGTTTTAATGGCCAAATTACTGGATTCCCATACTAGTTCAGTGTGAACAGAAACAGCCCTGCTACCTGTTAGCTTGTACATAATAATGTAAGGTAATGTACATATGTGAAGGTCTGTATATCTACACATACATATATATAAATATATATTAATACATATGAAATATAGTCGTAGGTCTCAGTAGCCATACACACTCACTACAGGAAACAGTGAACATAATTGCAGCAACCTGAATCTGCAACACAGCCTGACCCCTGTGTGACCTACTTACCCTTCTAACTGATTAAAGGTGGCCTCAGCACTTTGATTGACAAGTCCTGTACTCAGTTTGAAAGTTTGCAAAGTAAAAAAATTTCCCACTGTCAGTCTCGAACCCAGGACCTTGGTAACATTAGTCTGTATGACCTACCAGTAAGCCATGCCTGCTTTACAAAAGCACAGTGCTAAAATAAATATAACATGTAATAGTAGAAATCAGTATAAAGGCAATATAGGAGATGTACTATCCAAAGCATGTCAGGTAGAGTTTTAATGGCCAAATTACTGGATTCCCATACTAGTTCAGTGTGAACAGAAACAGCCCTGCTACCTGTTAGCTTGTACATAATAATGTAAGGTAATGTACATATGTGAAAGTATGTATATCTACACATACATATATATAAATATATATTAATACATATGAAATATAGTTGTAGGTCTCAGTAGCCATACACACTCACTACAGGAAACAGTGAAGATATATGCAGCAACCAGAATCTGCAACACAGCCTGGCTCCTGTGAGACCTACTAAGCCCTTTAACTGCTTAAAGGTGCCTCCAGCACTTTGATTGATAGGCCCTATACTCAACTCAAAAGCAGAATATGAGCATACTAGTAGGCCCTACCACAAGACCATTGTAACACTAGTCTGTATGACCTGCCACTAAGCCATGACTCTCATACAGGAATATAGTGCTAAATAAGTGGAACACGTAATAGTAGGAATGAAGATAAAGGCAATATAGTATGTCTACTACCCAAAGCATGTCATGCAGACTTTTATAGTCCCAATTACTGGGTCCCCATACTAGTGTAGTGTGAACAGAAACAGCCCTGCTAATTGTTAGCTTGTACCCAATAATATCAACTAATGTACATATATGAAAGTATGTATATGTACGGATTCACTTCAGAAGATCGAATTTCCGAAATCTCGAACTACAAATAACCGAAACCAAAAGCTTGAGTTTTGGAAAATCGAACTTCTAAAGGGAAACCATTAAAACAAAAAAAAACACAAGCTTCGCTTTTGCAGGGGGGCTGTGCCCCCCACACCCCTCTACTTAAATATACCAACTCCAAGATCGCGCTACAGTGGGGAGATGGGAAATCTCCCGTCTTGCGCTGTATGCGGAAGCGCAAAACGGGAGATTTCTTTACTTCCTGCCAACACCACGTAACAAAAAATACATTACGTACACACAAGGCATGCAACAATACTTGCCTCTGTGTGCACGTAATGTATTCAGGTAAGTAAAGTGTTATTTCAGAACACTACACACATTCGATTTATTAAAATCTCAATCATATGGTCTCGACCATATGCAAATCGAGATTTTAATAATTCGATTATGTGAAGTGTTCCCATATGTACACAGATATATATATATATATATTTATAATAGCAATACATATGACATATAGTTGTAGGTGTCAGTATGCATACACACTCACTATAGGGAACAGGCAAGATAAATGCAGCAACCTGAATCTACAACACAGCATGAAGCATGGTAGATGTACTAACCTTCACACTCACAAAACACTGTCAACAGCATACCAGCATGGTCCACGCCCTACAATCTGAAAGGGCAACGCCTATCTCACATACCCTTTTATAGCAGTGTCCTGAAATCACAGTGAGACATGCAATCAGTACACACCCAGCTGCATGCAATTAGCAAATGCTGCCTTACAATTGGTGCAGAGGCCATCACATAGTATGTGGGATGTCTGTGGTAAGCATATACAAAGGTGCTGGCGGTGTGTGTTGTGGCTTCCACTGGCCCAGTGGGCTGCATGGATAGCATCACTGTCATAACTACTGAATAACTGTGTAATAACATGCATACATAGCAAGGTAGTGTACTGTGCTTGTGGTGTTGTTCAGATATGTATATCCAGGCTGAGTAATGTGTGTCCACATCACAGGGTTGGATGGCAGCACACATCCAGTATGTATGGATGAACACCCAGAATGTGTCAGACGTGTCACCTGTGCAGAAGTATCTGGCCATTACCTGTGCATCCCCCACAACACACACACATGCAATATATGGCAGATGTACTATAGCAGTACACACATGTTCATAGGTTCATACTAGGCTATCTGCCCGAGGGCATTTACAAGCCTAGCCCATCGTTTTGTGGCTTACGCCACCCCTTTAGTATGGGGAACCATACCCATTATTTTGCTGTGCCTCTGTCGAGCAGTGACACGGAGGTAATCCCTGGGGTATATCTGCGATCTCCCATCCATTGGTCAAGATTTCTCTTGAACAAGGCCAGCGAGGTGCTCTGCCTCACATATACCGTGATTTTGTTCCACAGCATAGGAAGTCTTTGGGTGATGAATCTATCCCTCCAGCATGTCCTATTAATAGCCGTGTCGAGGTTTAAGTCTCCCACCCTTGTGGCTCTGATGGATCTAGGTTTTTTAGGTGAAGCATATTCATCAAATCTGGGTTTGACATGGCCTTGTATGTTGGGCAAAGGTCACCTCTGAGCAAGCAGTAAGCGACTGAATAGAACATACATGGACATGCTGGAGGGGCAAATTCCTAACTGAGAGGCTCCCTTCACTCTGTAATGAGCTCGAACAGTTGAGAATGAACAGTTCATAGGTTCATACTAGGCTATTTGCCCTAGGGCATTGGTAAGCCTAGTAGAATGTGTTTGTCTTTTGCCACCCAATCACAAGTTATGCTGCTATGCCCTTGTCCAACTTTAGTATACTTTGCCTCTGTCTAACAGCGACATAGAAGTGATACCTGGGGTACAACTATGATCTCCATCCACTCATCCAGATTCCTATGGAAGAGAGTCAATGAGGGACTCTGCCTAACCAGTAGTGTGAGCTCATTACAGAGTGAAGGGAGCCTCTCGGTTAGGAATATGCCCCTCCAGCATGTCCATGTATGTCAGTGCTGAGGTCCAGCTCTCCTGAGCATGTGGCTGTATGGGACTCTGATTGGCTGAGGTGCATCACGTTCATTACTGCTAGGTAGGACATGGCTGTATATGGCATGCACAGATTGCCTCTGAACAGGCAGTATGCCACTGAGTCCAGCTGGATTCACTTTACCTGGGCAGCATATGACATCTGTGTGAGCCATTGCATCCCCTTGATGATGTACTGTTGTCCTGAACCAGTTGCTGTAGGTGTCTGGTTAGGTACATCTCAAAAGGCGAATTGTACGCAATTATAGGCTTGATGATGGATGAGTACAGAGGCACAATGACCTCCCCTGCCATACATGTGAATCAGTCATGATTAGCTGGGCTATATAACATGTCTGTCAATCCACATTGGCCATGTGGTAGACAAATGGCAGACCGCTACCACGTTTCTTCCCCAGGTCCCCAACTACGTCTTCTGTACTCAATGGCCTAACACCTATGTTATACTGTGCCACCAATGTGGAGGCGTGGGAATCTGCATTGAATACTGATACTCCCCCTCCCTTGTTCAAGTGTTGTGGCCGACAAGAATGGTAACAGCTATAACGTGGTAGTACTGGTGTGCTCCTGTGAAACCTGAAACAGGTTCATGTTACTGCACAGATATCGATGTCCAGAATGCTAGGTAGGGTTTTGGGTGCGTGCATCCTTGGGTCTAGACGTCCAGTGTTGAGTAGCATCACTCTTACTTCCTCATCCTTTGTGATACAAATGGATGTGGGTTTGCCTTATGAGCCTTGCCTAATACAGGCACTATGGGTGTAGCAGGAGGCTCCGCCAAATGTCAATAGGACTGTGGTGACAGGTGCAAGCTGTCCCTAGCAAAGCATACCACCCCAAGATGGCAGGCATTGGCACACCTGGGAATGACACCAATATGTCAGTCAATTGTTGGAAGGGATCATCGTGCCTTGATATTGTGGCATTGTTCTAGGTGAGGGTAGGATGCTACTCAAGGTCAGGGTCAAACTGTCTCGGGCTACGTGCTCAGAGAGCTCTGTAATGTCTCATGTCATGTAGTCCCGGGAGGAATGTGTCAGGCCATTCACAGCAGCATGGACATTGACTGAGTCATACCTGTACCTGCCTTGGGGTTACCTGACTGTTTGTGTTATGTGGCAGTTCATAGTGCCTGACAGGCTGCACACCGTGACCCTCACCTCGTTAAGCCTGGTGAACGTGATGTGAGTGTGCCTGATGATAGAGGCACCTAGTACAGGTGTATGAGGTGTGTTGTTAACTGTTAATGGCTGTGAGTGTTCAGCACATTGGCTTTGTGTGATATGTGTTGCACATGTTCGTTTATGTGGTAGTGGTTGCCTGGATGTCTGCTTAGGAGATCTCTGCTGCATAGGCAGAGCTGTGGTCTGAGCCTACAAGTATGATCATGTGTGATCATGTGTTAGGTCCGCTGTTGTGGTAGGTCTACGTGAGACTGGAAGTGTAGTGAGTGATCCCCTTTGCCACGTGACTGGTTATGGCGGTATTGAGTAGACAGAGCCTAGCCTCCAGTCTGGTATATGGTTGCATCACTCACATGAGTTTGAATTTGTTGTTAGGAGGAGGTGGTTGTCTGTGTACATGCATCTGTTCTAACATTGTCTCTGGAGTACCACACTCACCAGCTGGACAGAGGAGGGAACTGACAACTGACCTCTGGACATGCTAGAATACTATTGTGAACTCTGTAATCACTAATGATTGAAAACAAGGTCCAGTGGGGAGTGAGGGTGTACTGACATTACCTACAACTGCTGACTGATATAAAAGCGTCAGTGAGCAAATGCCAGGTAACCTAAGTGCAATGTGTCACAATGAAGTAAATGCAACAATGACAAGCAGTCACTTGCTGTCATGTGTAACATGGAAGTACGTACAGTAAGCAATGCAGATAACAGTAGTGAGTCACAGATGTGTTGCAAAGATGTGTACTATGTGGAAGTAGCATACCAGTGAAATAACAAGCTAACAGATAACAAGCATATAAACAAAGGTAGATGCAGGAGGCCTGGATGTAGTGTTTGCTACAACAAACAAGGTGTAGCAATGTCAGTAAGATACAGCTCAGATATGCAGGCACTATAAACCTGAAACCAGATGTCCCCAGCTATGAATGGCAGAGTACAGCCTATTGTCACACATGAGTGCCGACCACAAACCTCGTTAATGTTAAATAACTGGCCTGAAGGCCAACTGCCCATACCAGAAGTAATACACTTGTACACTGGGCCCACAATCAGCAGTTCCCAACTTCAATGCATGAAAGATATGTGTCCTGCCACCACAGTGCTTGCCACCAACCTCCCTAATGTAAAACAACTGGTCCGAAGGCCAAGTACTTAGTACAAATGACATAGAATGATAGCTACACTGTAATCAGGTTTTAACCAATCAGTAATAAGTAGAAGTTAACACTACCTGTATTGAATGTGTACCATGTATTGTTGAGATACTATGCTGATAACCTGTTTGTGTACCTTTCCAGATAGACATGGCACCTAAACGGAATCCTGCCTACTCTGCTGCAGAGGATGACGTGATCCACCAGAGCCTGGTGCGTGACTATGCCATCCTGTTCTCACGCACCACCCAGAATCAGCAGGAGAGGTCTGCACTGTGGCAAAACCTTGTTAGCAGGATAAATGATGTTGGCATGCATGATAGGACATATGAGCAGGTGAGACATCACTGCAGTGATTTGATAAGAAATGTCCGCCAGCGTGCTGCAGATATCCGCAGGCAACAGGCTGCCACAGGTGGGGGGGTGGCCACACATCCCCCCCTCACCAGACAGGAGGGGCTACTGCTAAGTGTTGTGGATCCAGCCCCAGAACAACAGCAACCATCATGCATCCTGATGGAGGTTGGATCCACACAGCAGCAAGACAGCGAGCATGCAGGTAAGATGCCATATTCATTTATTGTTATTACTTTTACATTTGTTGACCCAGATAGTCTAGCTGGATATAAGTTCATTTTCTGTAGAGGCCTGTGGAGAAAAGCTCCACACATAACGTAATAAAGGCAGACAGACAAGTTGTCATTACAGACAGCCAACATAATAGAATTGTACACCAGCCTGTTAATTAAATCAACATACATGTAAGGAAGTCAAACAGTTTAGAGTCATACACAATGTACCGTTGGTTTCAAAGCAATCCTACCTAAAGCATAATGGTTATGCAATAAGGCAAAAGCCATATACATAATAGTTAGGGCTCAGAAGGGTAGAGAAGTAGAAGGAGTATGACAGATACAATGATATGGAAGAGGCAGGAGTCAAGAAGGGAAGTGAGGAAAAGAAGGAAGACAGTCAAGAGGAGGTGGGAGGGATGGGAGAAGTAGGTCAGAGCATAGAAGGACATCAAGGTGAAAGAAACAGGGTAGAAGCTAGTTTCTATGCACAATGAGGGGTTAAGGGTGAAGAGAGGGTAGGGAGAGGGACATTAGCCTGGACTCCAAGAAGAACAAAGCCAGTGGTTTTGGAAGTACAGTTTGAGTTGACGTTTGAAGAGAGGTAAGGGTGAGATTAGAGTTAACTCATGGTATGTACATATGACTGTTCTGTACGCTGTTACTTCATGCACGCATAAGGTGTGCATGTGGTATGTATCTGTCATCATGATATATATACAGACATGATGTGCAGCTGATGTGTATAAGGGAACTAGTGTACTACTGTACTGTATCATGTGCAAAATGAATGGCACACATGTGCCCACTGACATTACTCTCTTCACACTTCCAGGTCCCTCCCATGTAGCAATGAGGCAGGCCATACATGCTGGTGAGTCTTTTTAAAATTATCTGTAAAACAATTTATAAAACTAGGAAGAGTAGTGCAACTCTGTAGTAGACATGCTGGTGACTGTGTTCACAATAACTGTAATTGACAGGTAGTAAATTGAGTAGTGTAACACGGTACTGATGTGTGTGTTTACTGTGGGGTGTGCATGTGTGCAAGTGTGCCTGTGCCCAAGTGTGCATGTGTGTTAGTGTCCATGAGTGCATGTGTCCATTTCTGAATGTGTGCATTAGTATTGAAGTGCATCTCTTTCAAATATGTATTGAGACTGTAATCTGTGTTCCATGTTTTCCTCCCGTAGGTTCTGGTGCTGCTCTGGTGACCTGCAGCAGGGAACCTGAATCTTGTGCCCCAGGTACTGATGATGATGAAATGTCTGTAATGGTGCAGGAAGGTGTGTCTGGGTCTGCCATTGGTCAGCCAATTGACAGTACACAGCTTTCAACCCCGTCAATGCGCACAGTCATCCTGCCGTTACATCCTTTGTCACCATTGTCCCTAGGTGATGGACAGTCAGCAGTGGGCATAGATCAGGGTAATGTGGTACCTGTGGTACATGCATCCTCACAAGGCAGCCATGTGCAGAGGCCACCAATGGTACCACGCAGACAGTCGCCCATGGGTTCTCGTGGGGGCATCCGTGGCCGTACTGCCTCTGGCCGACGTGCCCAAGGAGGTATGTCAACCTCCACTATGTTTAGAACTGTCATGCAGGCACAGGCACGTATGGAAAGGTACACCAGATAGGGTCTGAGGGAGCTGAGAGCATGTCGCATAGCCATGACAGACGGCATGCATGATGTTGCGAATGCTATCCGTAACTTCACAGATGTCGTTGACAGACGTTGTGGGGCATAGAACAGCTGCTCCACAACCAGATGTCCATGGGCCAGGGCCATGGTGTGCGTTTGCGACGACGTGGCCGTATGCCAGCAAGAGCACCAGCTGGCAGTGGCCGCGACAATGGGCCCACTCGCGCGCCTCAAGTGCCAGCACCAGCCCCAGCAATGCTGGGTCTGTGCTGTCATCCAGACGCCCCAGGAGACCACGTGCACGTGGCTCTGGACAGTCCCAACAGGGAACTGTGTCCAGTCAACACACCCTGCTTCCGATGACAGTACCCAGTCTGGGTTAGTACCGGATATGGCCCGTAGCACCCCTGCCAGGCACAGGTACCGTGTCCGTGCCCACAGACACTGATCTGGATGACCTGACAGGTGCAGTCTGTGGCTGTCCACAAAACCCTGTACATGGCAGCCATTATGTGGGACTGTGTGTGCTTACACACATGCAGAAACCTGGAAACCTAACACCTAGGGCAAACACATACACACACACACTGCACCAACAACGGTCCACCCTGTACTGCTGCCCCTCACAAACACACATACACACACATGTCAATTGGTGTTACCAGTGGCCGGCCTGGGCATACCTAACCCACACCCTGTGCATATGATGACACTGTGCCACCTCCTGCATACTACAACATCGGTGCAGGTAAAGGTAAACACGTTGCTGATGCACAGGGTGACTACATAGATGTGTATAAGTAGTAACATGTTGGTAACTGTTGACTGTTGCAGTATAAATGTGTGTATATCCCAGCAGTCCTGCTGCAGTAACTGTATGAATGTCCTCAATTGTTATCTGCACCCATACTACTTAACAAAGTGTACCAGCTGCACACCATCACATGCTAACATTGACTATGGCAATGCGCATCTTGTGCTGTTATGTAGATTCAGCTACATGTATCTGTTCTGTCACACATGCATTTATACACACACTGCTACCCACACACATGCACACACTCACCTGCCATTCCCATTATTTATCACCCTACATGAGTAGCTGTTGATACATGACAGGTACACATTTCAGAAGTGCACTATGTTGTTTACTACTGGCATCCCCTTCTCTACCTGTACTCACAGGGTTCAGGCAACCTCATCAGTTGGAAGATGTAATGTGCATCAGGTACTGTAGTACCCTGATTGCCACAGCAAACATGTTTCCCATACGGAAATGCACACACAGACACATCCCACATCCACACACTTGCCACATTCAGGCTTCAGAACACTATCTAGGTATATTCGGTACATGTGCGTGTTACAGTAGCATGTAACACTATACTGAGTACTGGCAGTTAGTTGTCTGTTGTCATGTTGTCTGTATAGAATAAAAGAATTGTTTGATTATCCTACTCCGTTTTGTGGACATTACTTGAAGAAGTGTTACCTTACATGTGTTATCAGTACCACCACCTTCTGTTTTGTAGTTTTGTTTGTATAGGGTGCTATCAACATCACTGCTTGTTAAGGGTAATGACCACCCTGCAGTGCATAGCCCCATGTGGCAAAAGCCACATCCCACCCCATCATTGTGCGCACACACTAACCCCACCAACAGTAAAACACATACTTTCCATTTGCAAGATTCAAACCCATACCTAACTGTGCAATGACAGTAGAAACAGACACATTAGCAGAGTGTGTTATTTGCAGTAGTTGGAGAAATTCTTACTAATGCTGTACTTAGAGGGTGCTGACATCATCTGTGTGTGTAGGAGGAGGGATGTGCACCCTGTAGTGTGTTCTCCCAGTTGGCAAAAGGCAGTTAACCCTCCCAGCATAATGCACACACATAAACCACACTCATACATTCCCTTTGCAGGATTCAAACCCCTACCTAACTACGTTATGACACTGAAGAAAGACGCATTAGCGGAGCGCGCTATGCAGATTATTTGAGGACTTTACTACAGGTGATATAGTTATACAGTCCTGACATCATCACTGGGGGGATCTGCATCCTGTACCATACTGTCACGGTTGCTAATAGGGACATTTAACACACACACATCGATGTGTTGGTGGTTTGCATATGTGTGGGATCCAGAACTCCAGTGTGATTAGTATATGGTTTGATTGCAACAATGAGGGATATACTCCCAGTGTTGAGCAGTTTGTACTCATGTTTGTAAAGATCAGCTCTACTATATCTGCCCCTCTTGTGGGAAGGTTGGTTACCTGTTCCATAGCCAAAGAATGTCCGATCAATGGGAACCTTAGAGCTTGGGTATTGTGGCTTGTGTAATGTTCACAGTCTATGTTTGGGTAGCTGGCATCACCCAGTATGATGGTGTTTGCAGAGTAATCTAAACTCTGTGTCAGCATGAAGGCTGTGTGGGAGACCTGAGTTTGAGAGGGTGCTGTAAGAGTTCCTCTGTGTCTCTTTCCATGTGGTCCGGGGAGGTACGTCCCAACAGGTAGCTGACTGTGACCCTCCCCTTGCTCTGTCTGGAGGGCAGCACATCTGTCAACAGCTCATGTCAAGCAAGTGCACACCCCTCATAAATGATGTGGAATCCTTCAAAGGCCCAAGGCCTGTTGAAAATATGGACCAGACTGCAGATACCTGTATAGAGTCATTCTGTGGACACATTCAGGAATGCATGGATCATGAAGCCACATATGAAAGCATGACCCAATTCTCCAAAGGCAGATGTCCTGGGCGCCGGACACCAGCCATAAACACACTATACAATAGAAGGATGGCGCCACTACATGATACAACAACCTCCCAAAATGTGAAGGCACCACTGATGAGTATTGGATGACAACTACAGGCACCCATATGATTGTCTAAGGCCATCTTTGAGAGAGGATTCCACAAGCCACTGAGGATAATCACAAGGCTGCCTGTAGTTATGTTAGTAACCTGAGTGGTACTACCCAGATATACTCAGAGGTAATACAATATGTCACACAAAATATAAAACACACAGACATTGCCATCATCCTAGTGGACAGGTTCAATGCTGCCTTCTCCCCACCACACCAAAAGGGAACATATGTCTCGCAGCACAGTGCTTCCCCCCCCTGACATCACAGATGCTCAGGTAAGAGATGCCCTTCCCAAAGCAATAAACACTGCATCAATGGGACCAGACAGTGTCCCAGGCTGTGTCCTACATGAACCACAAGAACAGCTACACCCAGACATAACACCACTGTTCAATCCCAGCCTTAATACACGATATGTGGCCAGAGAGTGGCATACAGCAACAGTGGTCCCTCAACATGCAGGTGGTGCTGTCACGGATCCTGGACACTACTCGCCCCATATGTCTGACTAGCTTTGTCTGCAAAGCTATGGCAAGGATCATCATGAACCTCACATATCTAGATATTGTGGACCTACAGACATGTCACCATACACAGTTTGGCTTTTTCAATGGCAAATCCTGCCTATCAAACCTGTTTGCTTTGTTTGAAACAGTCACCAAGGCCACTGTCAAGGGGTAGGAGGTCCACACAGCCTACCTGGACCTTGCATAAGCCTTGGATACAATACCCCACTTGTGCATTCTAGGGAAGCTCACCAGTGTACATAATAACCCCTATGTCACTATGGGTATTGCACAGTGGCTCAAGGGCAGAACACACATGGTAGAATTGCTGGAGCCATGTCAGCCTCCAACCTGGTACAAGTGGCATCCCACAAGGCACAGCCCTAGGAGCTGTCATGTTCATTATATATTTGTCATAGGTACAGGCCATCATGGAAGTACTGTGGCTCAGCAAGTCGCAGGTGACTGCAGACCGAACACCATAATCAACTCAACAGCTAACACACGCATCCTCCAAATGGGACTCTTGCAAACACACGACTTGTGCCACAGCCATGGCCTCAACGTGAATGACAGAAAGAGTATAGTCATCCGCTTTGTCAAACACTAAGTGACCACAATGTACCACATATGTGTTAATCCAGTAAGTGCAGACCAAGGAATTATGGACCTTGGGGTACATGGTTGATAGCATTCTACCATTTGACAACAACATGGACAAAATGGTTAGGTAAGCATGTTATATGGGCCACATCATCATGGGATCCACATGTAGGCCAGGGGAGGACATTGTGCCCCTTTACTCATCCCTCATCATGCCCATAATTGACTATGATGAACCTGTCGGCATGCACCTTACCAGACACCTGCAGCAACTGGGGCTACCACATATGTACCTCAACAAGGGGATCAAAGTGCTCAAACAGATGCCACATACTGACTGGTTAAAGTAGCAGCAGCTCTACTCAGTGACATACTGCCTCTTCATAGGCAATCTGTGCCTGACATAGAAGGCCAGGTCATACCCTCACATAATGGCCATGCTGCATCTCAGAATATCCAGATCCCACCAGGATACACGCTGGAAATACTTGAACCTCAGGAGTGATATACATAGGACATGGTGGAGGGGCACATTCACAACTCAGAGGCTCCCTTCATTCCTGATTATTATCCCAATAGAGGTTAGGCAGACTGACTCAGTGACTATCTTCAAGAGCGATATTAATGACTGGATGTGACATAGTAGGGTTACCCTGGGTATCACTTATGTGTCACTGTGAGAAAGAGGCACAGTATACTAACCTTGGAAAAGGGCATAGCAAGACAGATTCACAATGCATGTTGAAAGGCACGCACATTCTGGCTAGGTGGATACATGCCCTGGGCAGATATCCCTGTACGAACCTATGGACCTATGTCTCTTTTTCACCATTGGCCCTATGTGCTGTCAATCACCAATGTAATCTCAATACTCCGGTAGCATGTGCAAAGGTCAGTTGTCAGTCACCTCTATGGTACAGTTGTGGAATATGTGTGTCATGTAGTAATGTCACAGCTGCCACATGTACACAGTCAACCCTATCCCCTACCCATTGATTTACATCACATGTATGAGATGGAAACACATGGCCAAACTGTAACAACAACATACAAGTCAGTCAGATGCATGGACACATGACTCAGTCATTGTCCATGCCACCACAGCTGATGTGGGATGTCGCTCACTGGGATACGTGATAGGGAACATGGAAGGGATCACTGAGCAAGTGACACAGGCTGGTAGACCCCTGACCTTGGTTGGCATCAGACCCTCACCAGGGATTCCGACAAATTAATGAATGCTAATGAATAAGTGT
Organism: Protopterus annectens; assembly: GCF_019279795.1. Classification (NCBI taxonomy): domain Eukaryota; kingdom Metazoa; phylum Chordata; order Ceratodontiformes; family Protopteridae; genus Protopterus; species Protopterus annectens. The sequence continues at coordinate 1,335,768,341 of NC_056744.1, read as the reverse complement.
AGCTACAACACCCTAGCTGAATGGTTCTTAGCATGCAGTCACTGCATTGCTATGGAATACTGTCTTACCACTCCCACAACAGGTGAGAATATGCAGCTCCTGTACATTAACAACATGTAGACTTTATGCCCCAGACCAGGTGTGCATCCCTCACTACTAGGCTGATAGCATCTACATCTCACACTGTATATACACATCCCACATGCAGCATCTGCACAGAAGACCACGGTCATAATGTTACCCTGTGCAAATACCATGTATTCACATGTGGCAGGCATCACACATGGTAACTATTGAAAGTCACAGATACATATGTGTATTTGGCACACACATACAGCATGTGTTCATTGCCATAACCAGTGTAATCAATGTCATGCATTATTGTGAGGGACAACCCACACACATGGGCATTCTGTGTGTGCACAACACACATGGCATGTCTGTAATCAAAAGCCATACATAATTGTGATATCATTTAGAAAGGGGTATGTGCATCCTGTAGTGTGTTTTCACAGTTGCCAAAAGGGATATATCAATTATACACACTTAACCCCCTTCACACACACTTGCCACCTGCTGGATTTAAACCCCTACCTAGCTATGTTAAGACACTACAGACGGACGCACTAGCACAGCGCGCTATTCGCATTATTGGGGGATTTCTTTTCCCCTGATATACTTATAGGGTGCTGACATCATCAGAGTCTAGAAAGTGGAGTGATCATCCTGTGGTGTGTTTTCCCAGTTGCCAAAAGGGATGTTTCTTTCATACACACACTTACCCTCCTTTCACACACACTTGCCACCTGCTGGATTCAAACCCCTACCTAACTATGTTATAACACTACAGACGGATGCATTAGCATGGCGCGCTATTCGGACTACTGAGAGAATCCTTTTCTCCAATATACTTATAGGGTGCTGACATCATCAGAGTCTAGAAAGTGGAATGATCATCCTGTGGTGTGTTTTCCCAGTTGCCAAAAGGGATGTTTCTTTCATACACACACACTTGCCACCTGTTGGATTCAAACCCCTACCTAACTATGTTATAACACTAGAGACGGACGCATTAGCACAGCGTGCAATTCGCATTACTGGGGAATTTCCTTTCCCCTGATATAATTATAGGGTGCTGACATCATCAGAGTTTAGAAAGTGGAATGATCATCCTGTGGTGTGTTTTCCCAGTTGCCAAAAGGGATGTTTCTTTCATACACACTTACACCCCTTCACACACACTTGCCACCTGCTGGATTCAAACCCCTACCTAAGTTATGACACTAGAGACGGACGCATTAGCGCAGCACGCTATTCGCATTACTGGGGAATTTCTTTTCCCCTGATATACTTATAGGGTGCTGACATCATCAGAGTTTAGAAAGTGGAATGATCATCCTGTGGTGTGTTTTCCCAGTTGCCAAAAGGGATGTTTTTTTCATACACACTTAACCTCCTTCACACACACTTGCCACCTGCTGGATTCAAACCCCTACCTAACTATGTTATGACACTAGAGACGGACGCATTAGCACAGCGCTATTCGCATTACTGGGGAATTTCCTTTCCCCTGATATACTTATAGGGTGCTGACATCATCAGAGTTTAGAAAGTGGAATGATCATCCTGTGGTGTGTTTTCCCAGTTGCCAAAAGGGATGTTTCTTTCATACACACTTAACCCCCTTCACACACACTTGCCACCTGCTGGATTCAAACCCCTACTTAACTATGTTATGACACTAGAGACAGACGCATTAGCACGGCGCGCTATTCGGATTACTGAGAGAATCCTTTTCTCCAATATACTTATAGGGTGCTTACATGATCAGTGTCTAGAAAGGGGGATGAGCATCCTCTGGTGTGTTTTCACATTTGCTAGGGGTAACATTTGGACCAAGTGTGTGAGCATGCCCAGTTCAGCCTTCCCGTGGCATGTTGTGTGAAAGATGTCTCATTTATCCAAGTGTGTGAGCATGCCCAGTGTGGGCTTTACATATGTTGAACTCTGCAGCCCATCACATTTGTGGATGAGTGTGACCTTCAACAAATACCGAAGTTTATGGTTGTGTGTTCTGTGCCATGTTGTGTAGTTACTGTCCGAATGCTTTTTGTGTGAACAAAACAGGGAGTATACTGTGCCTGCAGGTTTTGCATGGGATACTTTGCACACAATTGTCAACATCCGTTCATACTGACCTAACACTGTAGCACTGTCTAGTGTAGTGTTTCAGTACTTTCACTGTGGTGGTCAGTATCCTGGGCTTTAGTCCTATCACTGCTTTACATTTCCATAGTGTGCACAACAGCCTGGTTAGGGTCCAGTTGTGCACATCTGCACAAAGGCAGTGCCTCTACAGACCCTGTTAATTGCTGCCCCATAAGCTTAACAAGTGTAGTCTGCAAATCTATGGAGAGGATCATAATTGAGCTCATAAACAAAGATATAGGGGACATGCAGACATTGTACCCATCCCATTTTGGCTTGGTCAGGGGCAGATCATGCCTTTTGTACTGGGTTGACATCTTCAAATTGGTCACTTAGGCCATTGTTGGGGAAAGGCAGTCCATACAGCCAACCTTGGCCTTGCAAACAATTTCAACACAATACCTCACTCAGGTATTGTTGAAAACCCTAACAACTGAAATGTAAACCCATATGTCACAAGATGGGTTGCAAACTGGCTTAAGGACGGGACCCACAGGGTTAGAGTTGCTGGCACTATGTTAGACTCCAGGCTGGTCACAGGTGGTGTCACACAGGGCTCAGTCCTTGGCCCCCATTGTTTGTCATGTACTTCCCAGAAGTACAGGCCAACATGGGAGGACTTTGGATGACAATGTTAGCAGATGACTGCACACTGGGCACCATAGTGGACAGTGCATCACACACAGATATCCTTCAGAAGGGACTCACAGTAACTGATAGCTGGTGCCAGGGCCATGGCCTGAAGTCAGAGTGCACAACATGTGTAGACATACCCTTCAGGAAAAGCAAGGTGATCCCAAGCTACCATATAGGTGGTAATCCTCTAAGCACAGAGGAGGTTATCATGGACCTGGGGACCCAGGTTAACAGTCGCCATTCTTCTGAGACTCACATTGCTAAAGTGGCTAGGAAGACCTTCTACATTGCCCACCTGATCAGGCTGGGATTCACATCCAGATCTAGTGGGTCATTGTTCCCCTGTACTCTTCACTTATCAGACCGGTGATCAAGTCGAATGCCCTATTCTGGCTGTATCTCACACAACATCTGCAGCAATTGGAGACACCCTGACTGTCCCCCACCTAAAGGATCAAGGAACCACAACAGCTGTCATATGCTGCCAGATTGACGACACTCACACTCTATTCACTCACATACCGTCTGCTTAGAGGTGACATGTGCCTGACATGCGAGGCCATGTCCAAACAGAGATTAATGGGCATGCTCCACCTCAGACTCAGAAGATCCACCTGAACCACTAGTGCAGGTGACTTACACCTTAGCAGGGATGTATGTTGGACATGTTGGAGGGATGGAGTTATCACTCGGTGACTCCCTATGCTGTGGAATACAATCCTGGTCCATTTGAGGCAGAGCACCTTGCTGGCTGTGTTCAAGAGGTATCTTGACCTAATGCTAGTCGGAGAATGTGTTTGTCCATCAACACATTGTAAGCGTAGTTCGACATGTCATATGTCTTGTTTAGTATACTGTGCCTCTGTCTACCTGTGACATAACATTGATACCCAGGGTATACCTCCCATCTCCCATCCACTCATTAGGATTCCTGTTGAGGGGACTCAACCAGTGTCTCTATGAACAACCTGTACTGGTAGTTTACTCATGTGTGGGGGTGGCTTCTGTGTTTTGGATAATGCAGTACAGCCTGTCCTATATATGTCAGTGCTGGGGTTCAGGTCCCTCATGTGCATAGCTCCCTGCCATTCAGATTGTACAAGGTGCAGCATGTGCATTGATTCCAGCTTGGACATGGCTTTCTACATCAGGCACAGCTTGCATCTGGGTGGACAACATGGCAGTGTGTGGAGCTGCACTCTGTTTAATCAGACTACACATTACATGTGTTCCAGCTCTGTCATACTTCTGGTGAGGTACTGTTGTGGACTTTACAGGTGCTGGATGTGTGTGCATGAGGTACACCCCACAGGGGCTGTTGTGGTCATTTCTAATGCTGATGAAAGATAACTGCAGAACCAGAATGACCTCCACTTAGCTAGATGTCAGACAGCATGGACCATACAATCACAACTGAAAACAGGACCCTCTCCACAAAGGGAAAGTGTCCTGTCTGGTGGACCCCAGCCATAAACAAACTGTATGACAGATGAGGGTTACTAATGCAAGACAGAGCTACATCTCCAAAAGGGAAGACAGCTGTGTTCAGCACTAGTAGAAAGCTACATTATCTCATAAAGACATGCAAGGTCAACTTGGGGACATAAATCACCAAAGAAAATGAAGGTAACCACACTGCTTTCTTCAGTTATGTCAGACACCTGGTTGTGAACCCTCGAATATGCTCAGAGTTGGTACACAACAACATATATCCCAGTGACCTGACAGATATTGGCAACATTCCGGCGGACAGCTTCAGTGCGATTTACCCCCTCCCTCACCCCCAAAACAAGATAGTTATCACTGCTGTATATAACCTCACTGTCATCTTGGATGTCCATGTGAGAGCCACACTCAGCAAAGACAAGTACACAGCATCCATGGGACCTGCTGGTATCTCCAGTTGCATGCTATGTGAACTCCAGAAGGGCTGGACCCATATATACAACTGCTATTTAACCTTAGTCTTGCTACAGGATATGTACCTGAACACTGGCATATGGCAACAGTGGTCCCACTCCACAAGGGGGATGCCTCCACAGACCATGGCAACTACCACCACACAGGCTTAACCAGCCTTGTCTGCAAAGATATGGGAGGAGTCATGGAGCTCTTACACAGACACATTACTGACCTACGGACCCTTGTTCCCACCTAGTTCAGCTTTGTACAGGGCAGATCCTGCCTTTTGCACCTTTGCACCCAAAAGTACCTACCATGAAGATCAGGGTTCTTCAACACATGTCATATGCTTCCAGAATAGAGGAAGTCCAGCTTTGTTCAGTGTCATACCGCATACTTACAGGTGACCTATGCCTGACATACAAGACCATGTCCAATCAGGATTTGGTGGACATACTCCACTGCAAGCAATCCAAATCCACCAGAGCCATGAGAGCTGAGTATTTGAACCTCAGCACATACATGTATAGGACATGCTGGAGGGACAGAGTCATAACTCAGAGGCATCTCACACTCTAGCAGATTATCCCAGTTCATGTTTGACAGAGTCCCTCACTGACTCTCTTCAGGAGACATCTGGACAACTGCATATGAGACGGAGGCACAGACTAGACAGAGACACAGTCATGTTATTCAATTACGTAAGGGGTCATAATGTGTCACTACTAAGTCAGAGGCACAATATTCAGAATCTATTCTGTACACTTATTACCACTATAAGGGGTGGCAATAGCCACATCACTATGGCTAGGCTTATACATGCACTAGGGCAGATAGCCTAGTAGTACACTATGACACTATGAAACACCGGTGTATGTGTAGCTATTGTCAATCAAACAGTATGATGTGGCTTGGGGGCTTGATATCTCCCTGTATTCCAACATTGTTTTGTCTATTCCTTCTAGCATGTCTAGGGATCAGTTGCTAGTGTCCTCTCCTGCTCAGCTGGTGAACCTGGGAATATTGAGGCACTGTTACAGTTGCCTCATGTACACTGACAACCCTCTCCTTCTGCCATAAAACACACATACATGTGAGAGATGCAACTATATAGCCAAAGTGGAGGCTGAGCTCTCTCAACATAGGACTAGCAAGACCAGAGAGAGGGCGAAGGTAACCACACACACATCTTTAATCCAGTCTCACATGGCACTGTCACAACTTAAGATCATACACATAGACACACAGAGACACTCTCGGAGGCTCTGATCAGAAGTCTACCAGAATGGCGGTGGCCACCACAGCAGACACTCACACAACTGCCTCCGCAGGGCACAGCACATGCAACACATTGACCACAGAGTTGGTGTGCCAAACAGTCACAGCCCTTAAGGCCAAACACAATGCCGGACACACTTGTCATAGGTGACTCCATAGTCAGACACACTGATGTCCCACTCACCAGATCAGGTACAGAGGAGGTCACAGTAAGCTGCCTATCGGGCACTGGAATCCACCACATAATGCAAGCACTCAGGTCACTAAACTGCAAGTACAGGTCTGACCCAGTCATAATCCATGCTGGTGTGAACGACCTGAGATGTACCTCCCTGGACTACATGGAAGGAGACATAGAGGATCCCTCTGATTATGTAGGCCAGGCAGGTATGACCCTGACCTTCGGCAGTATCCTACCTTCACCAAGTATGATGCCACATAAACAGAGACAAGATGATCAGCTGTAGTATTTTGCTTAGACTATGGTGTCATTCTAAGGGGTCCAATGTCTGTCTGCCTGGGATGACATGCTGGACAGGCCACGGTGATTTGCAAGGGACGGCTTGCACCTGTCACCCCTGGGCTTCCGGATTTCAGATGATGCTCTTGCCACCCCCATTGTGCCTTTTTTATGCAAGATTCAGATTCTACACCTACCACCCTAGAAAACAGTAAAGGAAAGACACTAAGGGTAATGCTGCTCAATGCCCAAGGTCTCAACCTCAAGCTGCACACACTCTATGCCCTTCTCAGTATGTAGCACATTGATGTCTGTGCTGTGCCTGAAACCTGGTTCACAGCTTCTGACAGCACCCCAGCACTATCGGGTGTTACCTCATATCATGCATTCCGTCACCAGCATCCCGACAACACCAAGAAGGATGGTGGGTGTCCATATTCATCAAGGACACCCTCACCTCATGGTTGGTGGCAACACACGATGCATCAGTGACCATCCAGGTGCCAGTGACCATAGGCAAGACTGCTCTGCAGTTTGTAGCATGTTACATGCCACCCGCTCAGACTCAGGTACCTCACACAGCTATCCTGCAAACACTGAAGGGGATAAATGTATCTCAAAACACCATCCTACTGGGTGATTCCAACTATCCACATATAGACTGGGATCACTAATCATGCCACAACACTCTAACACAAAGGTTCCAAGAGTTCATACACTGAAATGCCATGGAACAACTGGTCCCAATCCCCTCAAGTGGAGGCAACATACTAGAACACATCATCACGAACATGGGGTCACACTGTTCAACACCAGACATATACCCATCATTGGTGAGATCAGATCATGGACTATTCTCAGTGGGAGTCCACATCCCACCCACACCCCAGATGGGAAATGAAACGGTGAAGACCTTCTCAAATGCCAACTTCACATTTCTGAGGACTGGTGTGGTCTCTTTCAAGGCCCCCAGGCCAGCAGACACCATTACCCAAGCCACTGTATCACTTAGAAATGCCTTCTACCAGCACCTCCAAGACTGCATGGTTCAGGCAATCCCAAATAATAATGACTCTTTGTACCACAGGCAAGCATCCAGTCTGGTGGACCCTAGCCATAAACAAGCTGTACAACACAAGGAAGGAGCTACTACAAGATAGAGCGTAATCCGTGGGGAGACACCCCTGCTCATTGTGAGTAAAACACTGGGTTCCCCATACAATCATCCGAGGCATGTTTTGAGAGTAAACCCACTCAGGACTCCAGGGACAATCATGAGGCCTTTTTACCTATGTTTGAAACCTGGGAGGAAACTCCCAGATATGCTCAGACTTAGTTCAGAATAATGTTGATATCACTGCACCTACAGACATTGGCAACATACTGACTGACAGGTTCAGTGCAGATTTCTCCCCTCCCCAACTGGGGGTATGTACACCAGAGGATTGTAGCCCCAAACATCTCCACTGCTGGGGTGGGAACTGCTCAATCCAAGGCAGAAAACACTTTATCCATGGGACCAGACGGTGTCCCCAGTTGTGTGCTCCATGAACTCAATGAGTAATTACACCCACAGTTAGGGCAGCTGTTTAATCTTAGCCTCACCTCAGGATATGTTCCCAAGGAGGTGCCTCCACCAACCCCAGAAACTACCATCCCATCAGCTTGACAAGCCTGTTCTGCTAAGCTCTGGAGAGGATCATAATGGGAATTCTAAATGAAGACATAGGGGACCTGCAGACATTGGATCCAATCCAGTTTGGCTTTGTCAAGGGCAGATCATGCCTTTTAAACTTGGTTGACTTTTTCAAAACACTCACCCAGGCCATTGACGTGGGCAAGGCAGTCCACACAGCCTACCTTGACCTGGCAAAGGCTTTCGACACAATACCCCACTCAGGTATCATTGAAAACATCACCAGCTTAATTGTGAACCCATACATCACAGCATGGGTTGCAAACTGGCTAAGTGACGGAACACACAGGGTCAAAGTTGCTGGTGCCAGTTCACACTCCAGAGCTGTCACAAGTGGTGTCCCACAGGGCTCAGTCCTGGGCCCACATTTGTTCAGTATCTACTTTTCAGAAGTACGAGCAAACACAGGAGGATTATGGCTGACAAAGTTTGAAGATGACTGCAAACTGGGAAGCATAGCTGGAAACCCATCTGACACAGACATCCTTCAGAAGGGTCTCATAGACACAGATAACTGGTGCCACGGCCATGGCCTTACATTAAACACTAAACAATGCATAGCCATACCCTTCAGGAAGAACAAGGTTACCACTACTTCCCATCTAGGTGGCAATCCTCTAAGCACAACGTAGGTTATCAGGGACCTGGGCACACAGGTTGACAGTGACCTTTGCTTGACACTCACATTGCCAGGGTAGTTTGGAAGGCCTTCTACATTGGCCACCTCATCATGCAGTGATTCACATCTAGATCAAGGGAGGTCATCGTTCCCCTGTACTCATCACACCAATGATTGCATACACTGCCCCATTCAGATTGGATGGGCCCACAAATTCCTCGACAGGAGGTGAAAGGGTCTCAAACATATTTCTTATGCTGCCCGACTGAAGGAATTCCAGCTGTATTCAGTCACTTACTGACTGCTCAGAGGTGATCTGTGCCTGACATACAAGGCTATGTCCAACCCAGACTTTATGAACATGCTTCACCTCAAGACCTCAACATCCATCAGAACTACAAGGGCAGGAGACCTAAACCTCAACACAGATATTAATAGGATGTGCTGGAGGGACAGATTCATCACCCAGAGAGTCCATATGCTGTGGAACAACATCCTGGTACATGTGGGGCTGAGCACCTCACTGGCTTTGTTCAAGTGAGATCTTGACCAATGGATGGGAGATTGCAGGTATATCCCAGGGATAACCTCAGTATCACTGCTTGACAGAGGCACAGCAAAATAATGGGCATATTATCCATCAACTTGCAGGGGTGGCAGACGCCACAAAACTCTGGCCTAGGCTTATTAATGCCCTAGGGCAGATAGCCTAGTATGAACCTATGGACATAGGCCTGGGGCAGTTCCTGCTATTAGGACAGTGGTCTGCAGCAGGCTATATAGTAGTAGTCAGTTTTAGCCATTGTTTTTTGACCATGGCTATTCCATGTTGCTTCTTGTTGTGGTACAAACATGGGTGTGTGGTTATCCATGCTATTTATTGCTAGACACCCTCATTTTGTATCTTGTTCCATGTTTTTGCACATGTACATCACTGTATGACGTGCAGCTGTTTCCACAGGGTCATATGCGTGGATATGGATGTTAGTTGGGGTCCTCAGGTGTGCATATTGTACATGATATTACATTACTTAACACATGGCATTCATGCCTCAGGTGGTGCTGCAGGGCCACCTCTGTCGGATACACATACTACACTCCCTGTACATTTGGAAGCAGGTTGTGTCATGTTAGGCATCCCTGTTACTGTATGAGTGAGTCAGAGCGGGTATCAGTCCCAGTGTTCCTACTGACCAAGCGTATGTGCTATGCGTTGCCTCTTTGCCAAGGCCAGGGCATACTGGGCACACCTCCTTCTGCCTACTGGGACAAGGTCAGGTTGTTCCTCCTTCGAGTCACCCCCTGCCTGTGGTGGCCTTGGCAATGGTGGGGGGATGTTTGGCCCAGCCCTGTGCTGGTCCTGCTGCAGCTGTTTCCGCAGGATCATATTATGTAGCATAGCACATATCATGATCATTTGGGTACATGTAGTTGGTGTGTACTGCAAAGCTCCACCAGATGTGTCCAGACACCGGAACCATGACTTGAGCAGCCCAAACACACCCTCTATGATATTGCGTGTTTGTGCGTGTGCCTCATTATGGCGTTCCTGTTCAGGTGTGTGTGCATTTCTGATGGGTGTCATCAGCCACGGCTCAAGTGCATAACCTGCATCCCCCACTAGGTGTCCGTGTGGGAAGTCCCCATTGGCAAATGATTGGTACAGCTGTGTCAGATGCCAGATGTGGGAATCGTGGTAGCTCCCAGGGCAGCCAGCACACACATTCATTATTATGCCCTGGGCATCACACACGACCTGGCAGTTGATGGAGGGGTATCCCTTGCGGTTAATGTAGACTCTACCCGCTCACCGGCTGGTGCTTTGATGCGTATGTGCGTGCAGTCTATTGCACCCAGCACCTCAGGGTATCCCGCTATTTGCTGGAAGAGACGCATATTGCTGGCCACAACCTCACGGTCATTAGGGACATATATATGATCACTGACATGTGGTGACATGGCATCCAGGAACTGGTGCAGTACCCTGGAGGCTGATGCCTGTGATATCCCCATCATATCACCAGTTGGTCTCTGGAAGGTACCTGTTGCTAGTATTCTTAGGCCAACACATACCTTGGTTTCCACTGGGATGGGTTCCCCTCTGTTGGTTCTGTGTGTGAGGTGTGGCCTGCACAGCTCAACAATCTGCTGCAGGAGCTCTCTGTCCACTCTATAGTGCTCTACTATCTCCAGCTCATGTAACCCATGGTAGGTGACCCTGGGCCTGTATACTCTTCTCCTTCTCCTCACTCTGGGTTGTCTGTCAGCATCTGCATTGTCACCACCCTCAACAATTCGCCTATGCCTGATTATAATAGCCATGGCAGCCCCTAGCATTTCTGCTCTGAGTTCAGCTTTTTTCAGTTTTCAATTCTGATAGCTTAGTTTCTGGCAGTATCTCTTGTGAGAAACAGCCTGCACTGCTCTTTGTTGTGTTTTAAGTGCTGGGTTGGGCTTCTAGTCTGCCTGTGTAATTGCCTGCTTCTAATTGTTTCCACCAATTAACTCTAGTAGTATCTTCTGGCAGTATCCATGTATTTTAGTTGTTTCCTGTTTCCTCTCTGTTTCTTGAGGGAGAGCAATGTGCACACCAGCTTAAACACGCTCACAGTCACTTAAACGCGCGCACACATCCCTACACTGTGTTACACGCGCGCACACATCCTTACACGGTGTTAGCTAGGCTGACTCATGCTAAAACACGCGCACACTGCCTTACACACATGCACGCCCGTGCAAACCGTTGTAAACAGTTTGCAACACGCTCCCACATGTTAAACCTGCCTTACGCAGCACGCCACAAGATGCACGTATATCAAGAAACTTTAAGTGTAGGGATAGCGTATACCCTCATTTTCTTGACTTTCCTAGTGTTCTGTTGGGACACACCTCCCTCCCTGATGTCTGTCTGTCATCTGTTACCTTACATTGCCCTCCAATCTGGTACATTTCTTTCTATCCTTCCCCTCCGTGATGTCACCTACCTCTTACTCTGTTCCTCCCCCTTCTCTAACTCTTACACTACTCAGAAAGTGCTCATTACCTATGTGGCAGTGTGATTCAGTATTGTAACCCTCATTTACATAGGATTGCCTAGTAATGCTTAGTTACATATCTTACACGGAGCTTACCCCCTTGACAACCACTACACGGAGGCCATATTGTTTTTAGTCTGCAAGTCCCTCCATTGACATTCCATGTAATACATAAATCCCACAATTGTGGGCTTATAAGCTTCGGTTTTCAATTTTAGGTAGCGCACCCCGTTTGCGCGGGTGTGCGCTGCAGTTAAACACAATAATCCCGTGAAAAAAAAAAGTTAAATAACTTATTTTTGCAACACTTTTTCATGCCAATGGCCACATATTTGGCCATTGGCATGCTTAATGACACATATGCACCCTTTATTTGGAGCTGACATAGCTCCGTTTTTGATTTTGCAGAAATGTACTCAGTTGTCAGCTAAGTACATTTCTGCAGCTAACACGTCCGTTACACGGACTGGTTTTGGCTTCGTGGATCGCTCAAATACCTCATTTGCATATCTTGGAGCTGCAAATGAGGTATTGAGCAATTCCACGCCCAGTCCGTGTAAGAGATGTGTTAGCTGTCTCTTACACTGAGATTTGGGCTGTTCCTGAATCAGGAGGCTTACACGGAGGCTTACACTACTCTTGAACTCCGTGTAAGCCTTCCTGAATCTGGCTCATTGTTTTTAAGAATTGGCATATTCTTTTAACTGACCAACGAATCACGGAGCTAGTAGGATCTACACCCTCTTTTACTTTTCGGAATAGCAAAAACCTTAGCAGGCTACTATGTATTGAACCAAGTAAGTCTACCAGACTCAATACTCACAAGGGCAACACTTTAGGTACGTTTCCTTGCAGGAAATGCTGTATATGTAGTTTAATTACACAAGAGCAATTGTTTAGACATCCTACATTAACTTATAGTTTTGAACCACACTTTACAGCAACATGTGAGGATAGGAATTTAATATACTTGGCTACTTGTGAAGTATGTAGCGCATTCTATGTAGGAATGACTACTAGGACCCTGAGAGAAAGGGTACATGAACATGCTAGTGATATTAAAAAGAGTGATACTAAAAATGCCCTAGCAAAACATACTGTGGTTAATTTGGGGCACTCTTTTGTGTTCAGGGTTCTACAGAAAGTCACACCCAATGTGAGAGAGGGAGACATTTTCAATGACTTAGAGCAAGTAGAACTCTCTTGGATTTTCAGACTTAAAGCCCAATATGAGCCAGGGCTGAATCAATATGTGAGTATAAGGGCCCCATTAAAAGCACGTAGGGACAAGTAATGTGTATCCCACAGCTAGAAGAACAACAAGTATTTCTTTTTAATGGAGACTTAGGCATAATGATTTGCCACATGTTGCAGCATATTTGTTTGAGGGCAAGCAAGTTAAGATTTTCAGTATATTTTCTGTATTAATTATACTCTTATTCTATTTTTACTTTATACTGCTTTAGGAAGTATATCTGTACATAATCTCACAGTACAATTTGAATGTTTTGTTTATTATTCATTTAGGTTTTATACTAATAATACAGGTTCAGGTCGATTGATTGTATTAGATCAGGCAGTTATACACAAGAACATATGTATGACTAGACCTTTATTTGGGAACCACTATCATGTGCATTTTACCATTATGAGTCCTTAAATTTTTATCTAGTTCCAGGTATATTTTTGTGCAACCATCCCAGTAAATTGTCATATTATTAGGTTTCATTCCAGAAAGATGGATTGATGTTTTTGATTTAATATGTTTAACATATTCACTATAGTGATTTAACACATTTATAGATATATTTTTACGGTTCTTTTAGCCTATATAAGTGGAGACTTATCATTATGTTTGGTAATGATGCTAATGGTTATTCTACATAGCTCCAAAGAATATTTTTCATACATCTTATGAATGGTATGTATGTTTTATAAATACTCAGGCTGAATTTAAGCAGCCAGATTTTATATTTCAACACGCGTTTGCCCTTGTCTCACACATCAGTGCTAGATTGGAGATAATGCTACATACATACATTTTACATACACTAAATGATCTTATTCATTCTGAAGTTCGAAAGGTACATATTAGTCGTCTCCAGATACTTGTAGCTTTATCATTAACGATGTCCCAGGCAGTCTTGAAAATGTTTTAATCTCTCATTACATACTTTCCTCATACAATCGGCTCCTTCCATATCTGTTTTAATTTTAAAATTGAGAACCTGTTTGTGCTATGAGCTTTTGTAAGTTTCAGTTAGATGCCAGATGAATTGCTCCTTGGTCAAATGTGCCCCAGCATTCATCATGTGCTTAAATGCATCATGATTCATCACCATATGTTATTATCATTTTTACAGAGTTTTAACAAGTCTGCACTTGCTTTTACACAATTCTTACATAAATATTCATGTTCATGATTTTTTTGCATCACATGACAGCAAGTCCTCTTTTTTATTCAATGTTCTTTGCATAATGTTTTTATATATAAGGCATTTATGGGTGCCTCATGTAGGATGAAATATTTCCCTCCGATGACTTGAAGCTGAATTCGCATCAGTGTTGAACATTCTGTTCACCGGATAGAGAGCGAGTACGCAAGACGCAAGAATAGGACTGTTACCTTATGCATTAAAGCTTATATATTCATGTCCTTTTATATATATGTTTTGTATACATGTTTCATACATTTGTTTTTGATTTTGTCAGTTTGATATAGCAATGTTTAGGATGCAATGGCATAATGTTCACGAGCGTTTGGATTCCAACTGATATAATTTAATGTTGGAATATATTTAGTTCACGGTCTTAAGCATATCCATAGTTAGAGAGGTTCTTAAAGAGTTTCTTTTCCGGTTTATACAATTTTTTGAGTGTTCAGAACAGGTTTTACTATAATTCCTAGTACAGGAACTTTTAACAGTAATTTATTATGTTAATTTACATATATATATTTTTTACGCAACTACTTCTCAAGTGAGATCTTAACTGAGATTTGTTAAAGCAGAATTGACAGCCTCACAATATGTTGAGTCTGAGTCTGCTTCTGTTGCCATGGTTTTTAATGGTTTTTAACAGTTTTGGATTGTTGTAAGTAGATGTTTGGTTCATAGGTTGATTGTTTAATTATTTTCAATTAAAGAGTTTTTACCAAATATGTATATATAAGCATTGCTTGCTAAACTGTTTGTGTAAAGGATCTGAAGAAGCGTGTCTGTTACACGCGAAAGCGCTTGTCCTAATAAATATTTCATTTCATTTTCCATTTATTGTGGTGGTCGGACTCCAATTTGTCTTCTCACAGCTAACTCTACATGCTATAACAGTGGGTCATTTAGTGTTGTTCTGATGTACATATAGCTTAATATACACTGCATCTGGAGTGTGACACTCCATTTTTCTCTTGTACAGAAGGTAATTCTCCACAATTTAGTCTTCATCTGAAAAACAATATCAGCAAATAGAAAACATATTTTTGATGTCCTGCAAGGGCCCATTCAACTACACAGGAAATAGCTGGATAATAACCTATCCTACATACTTACTGCCCATGTGAAGAGCATTCTTTCACTCTCTCTCTCTCTCTAACCTCTTCTTCCCACTGGCTAAGAATATCAGAATGATGCCTCCTCAGCTCATTGTAATGGCACCTGCACTGCTTGAACTGCACTGGCTGATGCCAATAGCAGCAGTCACCACCACCCAGCAAGGCTGTGTCAGTCATCCACTTTATACTGTGGGCCGTCATAAGACCCCTTCTAGGAGTCTCTGGACATATCTCCTTTATTTTGGGCACCGCATTGAAGCTCTTTCATCATCAATGATCTCAGAAGTCATGACCATGTAGTAAGTCACAATCAAAAGAAAATGGTAACCTCTCTTCATCACACACATTGCTACTGTTGGCATGAGATGCACATATTCAGGTACTTCATTAGTATCACCTGTCATGATACCACAATTGCATATCATGAAAATACTAGTCATGGCAAATTGGCATTAGAGCACTACAGATTTGAGGCTGTCTGCATGGAACAGGTGTTGAAGGCCATGGATAACCTTTGTGGTGCTAATATAGCCCTTCCAGTTGCTGCAGATGCCTGCATAGGTACATACCAGACAGGCCATGATGATAATTTATGGTTGTACTGACTGAGGACTATACAGAGGTAACATCCACCTTTCATCTAGATGCAGTCCCTTTACCTATGTGGTGAACCACTTCCAAGGCTTTCTGACCACTGCCACTACTTGATGGCTGAATGCAACAGTGTTATCAACCTGAGTAGCCAGGCCTGTCAACGCAGGTTGTGTGCTTATGGGGTTGCAGTTAATATGGGAAATAGTAGGGCCATGTCCTCACTGTATGGTATGACAGTACTGTTTTCTGCATTCAGCTTGAGGCCAGGACCTTGGCACTATTCCATACCCACTGTCAATGTATGACTCCATTGCTGTATGTTAACATCGGTCTGTGGGTTAATGACAGACAGCACACTACTTGCAGTCACCACAGCCTTAAGCAATACCTACATATGTGGGTAGTGGCAGTTAGAATTCATGTCTAGATACATGTGGGTCATTGGGGGAAGTGGCTACTCACAAACCCTCCACATGTCTACATATCACACACATATAGGCAACACAGAGTAGGGTTGCCACCTTATCAAATGTGCAATGTGGGACACTTCTTGTTGTACAGTGAGAGCTGGCAGTACAAAGCATACCCACGACAAGTGCAATGGACAGGACTTCTCTTGGCTTGCCAATAGGACAGCTTCTTTATGTCACATTACCATAGCTTATGCTATTTCTCATAACATTAAGGTGCTTCTGATTGGAAGTAACTGCTTTATGCAACTAGTAGACAACTTTAGGAAATGTTTGTTGTCCTACACTCTGGAGACCTCTGTATTATTTGAGTCATTGTCACAGGTCACACCAGGCCAAACATGAACTGCAACCTGCAGGGTGGGACAAGTGGTGGCCACACCTCTCACCTCTACAGATTTCGGCAGAATGTCCTGATGTTTGCCACATATTTTTGTTCCATTTGTCATAACATTGTGGTTTTATGGCACATTAGTGGCAAATCATTAAAGACTGGTGTTAGACAATAATGACAGACATTTTCATGTCAGACTTCATACCCTTCAGAAAATGCATGTGAATGCACAACCTGTTATACTATCTACCTTCCATGTTTGTCAGAGCAATATTTGAAGATTGAGCCTAATATTTGGCCCTTGTCTCACTTTTCGGTAAGGCTTTATTCAGATGTCTTTCTCTAAGGGATTGAGAGGTATGGTGGTGGCCCTAACACAGTCACACTGCTGCAAGGGGATATATATACATACACACCAACTCATGAACTGCCTTTGTTGAAAGTACAACCTCTACCTGGCTAGGTTTACATATTATAGTGCTATATACGTATCACGTGACACAGAGCTTATATATTTTTGCAGTATCTGCCACTACTGTTCAGGAGGATGACATCTGCAGGTGCTGTGAGGATTGCCATTGGGGGGTTACTGTGTGTCTCTCTCTCTCACACACGCACACACACACACACACATACACACACACACACACACACACACACACACACACACACACACACACACTGCTGCAAGGGGATATGCATTCAAACACACATATGCACAGTTACCAGTTTTGCGATTAGAACCCCTACCTATCTAGTTATGTATACTATAGACCATCATATGTATTGCATGCACCACAATGCTATTGCTTTTGAAAATGTCTAACTCTGTTTCTAAGGTGGATGACATCTGTAGGCCATGAATATGTTGGCAATGGGGAAGTTAACAGGGTGGAAAAGACGCACAAAATGGTATAACTGTTACATGCACACACACACACACACACACACACACACACACACACACACACACACACACACACACACACACACACTGCTACAGGCAATATGCACACACAGACACATACACTCACATAGTTTCCAGTATTGGGATTAGACCCCCTACCTATCTAGTTGTATGTACTATAATGCTATGTACTTGAGGTGTGGGGGGTGCAGGGGGCTTGCTGCAGAAATGTATTAAAAAGTGTTTGTTAGTTTGGTGTTGTTATAGGTGGAGGGGATGTTATTTGCATGTGTTTTGTAGTTTTTGATATTGTGATGCAGAGTTTCAGTGTTCTGAGTTTTCGATTATATGAGTTTTAGATGTTTCAGGTTTAGGATGTTATGGTGTCAGTGTTTTGAGAGTCAATGTTTTGATATTTAGATGTTTTGAAGGGGAACCGCTTTGGGCATACCTCACAACCTCTTAGAGCAATAAATCTGGACAAAGCCTTCAATAATGGGGAATAAAAGCCCAAAAATAGGGACACTTTTACATATTGCTCTTACAAACTTAGAGAACTGATAGAGTAACAGGTTTTTCATTACAATCTATTTTGTGAAGGGTATAATATCTGAAACTCGAATGCCTGTCATTATTTTCTGACTACAACTCTCAATGATTTGCCAGTGATTTGCTAAAAAAACACAATTGTATGAGAAATGGGCCAAATATATGAGGCAGACATCTGAATATTCTCCAAAACTCTGTACAGTTGATAGGTATGGCCTGGAGAGTGTCAAACAGTGCATCTAAAGTGAATGACATCAGCAGACCCTGTAAAGTAGTGCAATGGGGGTTAACAGTGTGGAACAGCCCTCAAAATATATTGGTACTGCACACACATAGGCAGGAAATACACACATCCCCAAGGGAATAACCTTATATACACACATACAAACTCATTGAGTGGTCATTGTTGGGATTAAAATCACTACCTATCTGCCTACACTATAGCACTATGTATTTATCGCATGGGCAATGGGACTTACACATGTGGAGAGTGTCTGCCACTGCTGTTGTGGTGGATGACATCATTAGCTGTTGACAAGGAGACCACTGTTGTGAAGGACACCAGTCACAGGGCCAAAACATGGGTGTCCATTACACAGACATAGGCCTGTTGGGCATGCGTATTCAGCTGTACATGTAATACATACAGAAACACACACACACGCTGTGACTGATGTGAGATTACAACCCCTACCTACTTACTATTACGCAATGTGGCTCACCATAATATTTGCAAGTGCCACTGGTTAATATTGATGTACATGTGGCTGTGACCGTATATCACTCTATAACTTTCAGGGTCTCTCTCTGTCTCTCTCTCTCTCTCTCTCTCTCCCCTATCTATGCCTCTCTATAAATGATACATTTGTATATGTTACCTATATATCTGTATGAATATCACACTCAACAGATCCAGATAAATCTTATATGTACCACATACGGATAGATGGGGGTAAACATGTCTGATGGTGGTGGGGATAGACAGTTAAGGTGTACCTAGCTGTCTGTATGCACAAGGGATATATGTGCATCCCAGTTCTGTAGTCAGATGTGGGTTCAGACATGGGCTGAAAGTAGCTATGTGTAGGAGCATGCCCAGTATGACCATCAATAGTAACACTGGGACTTCAGGCCAGACCTACCTGTACTCCGGTCCAGGATTTTGTGTGCACAGCCGATTGGCTGATGAACCTGTGTAAACAGTCCAGCACCTCACTGATATATTGGCTGAGAGATCTCCTGGCTGTGTGCTATCCTTATTAACTGAGTCATATCTAGGGTGGGTACAGAGTGCATTGGACTGAGCAAAGTTTTCTATAATATGTGAGGTACATTTTACACAGCACTGTGATGTCCTGGTATGTCAGTGGCAGATCAGTATAGATTAATGTGAGGAACCGCTGACAGAAATTTGTCTACTGACTCCATACACTACAGGGAATCCATGCACAAATTGTTATATTCTGCACATTCTGCATTTGTCTAACCAGTGGTTCCTCCTTCCCCTTATATGTGGTCCTTTGTGCTGCTCTGCTCCAGTTGCAGCTTTGTCTACAGTTGCTGCTCTTTGTAGTTGTAGTTATGGTGTGACTGGGGTAGAAGTTGTAACATCACACACAGGCTTATGGGCTGCATACCTCTGACTGTACCTGTTTAGCAGGTTGGCCAGCATTGTGCCCCATACATCTGCTCTGGTCGTCAGATGGTTTGTGTTGCACTGTTATTATGAGGCTACATGTTGGCCATACTTTTCAAACTGTTATAGCCAGACATCTGGACAAAGCCATTTATAACAGTCGGACACAGACCCATACATGGGGACAGGATCTTAATATTGCTCTTCCAAATGTACACAGTTGGTAGAATGGTTTTGTATTAACTTGCATTTTCTTATGGGTAGGAAGTCTGCATCTCAACTGTCTATCATTGATGTTTTCACATCAAGAACAAATATATGATGCATACATGTGGCCATTCTGAGAAACCTTGTCATTCAAGAGGTAATGATGGTGCCCACTGACTTGTTGTCAGTACTGACACAGTTATGTGGCAGCCTTTATATTGTGATGCTAGACTGACTTATCACAACCTACTGTTCTACTAGGCTCCATCTATGTTACTCAGAGCTGTATGCTGTCCATATCTGTGGCCCCCTATCCCTCCATTGTCCATCTTTCCTGTAGTAACAAATATTGACTTCTGGACAGTTTGTAGGACTCTTACCATTGGTGTAGCTGACATGCCAAATAGTAGGCGTGGCCAGTCTTGGACCATGGGCCCTGACAACCACAGTAATGTACTTAGCCCACTAAGCCACAGCAGCCAACATTCAGTAGTGTCTACTTCCTGGCAAAATTAACCACACATATACATAACACATTGACCCCTGCATATTGTGAAAATGAAACATGTTAGCAAGTTGATTGGGGCAGCCCTGGGAATGTGTGGTCTACTGCTATTACCTTACAAACATAAATGTTACAGTAGTTTTATGGGAACACGGATGTGTAGGGGATAGGGGACCATACCTGTCAACTGTACAGATTTCACAGAATGTCCAGATGCTTGCCTCAAATTTTGGGTCCATTTTTCATAAAATTGTGGTTGTCTGGAAAATTACTGAAAAATCATTAAAGACTGAAGTTAGAAACTAATGACAGACATTTGAGTTTCAGACTTCTTACCATTCATAGAATTTATGCTAGTGGAAAACTATCAACTTTCTAAGTTTATAAGAGCAACATTTAAAAATTCTCCCAATTTTTGGGCCTTTGCCCCACATTTCTTTATGACTTTGTACAGATTTCTTGCTCTAAGAGGTTGATAGGTATGTATGGATCTCCAACATTGACATCCATGCATCTGTCCTATGACCATGCTGTTTGTAAGTCCCTCACATAGTGCAGTGGGTTTTGCTGGCTTGGGGCCTACTGCATATTCTGGGGCAGCCAGTATTTTACAGAGAGTTCCTGTTGTCCCACATAGCTGTCAGTTGTCTGCTGCTACCCTGGTAGCCACTTCATTCCCTTGCATACATGCAGCAATACCATAGATATGCTACCACAGTTTAATACCCCATTCATTTGTTGTCAAGAACAGTGACTTACCTTATACCTGCAACAGTTGAGAGAACAGTGTTTCAGGGCTGAGTCTGTCAGATGCACGCAGTACACAGCCTATGCATGGTAAGGTACAGGCAGTGTAATGTGGCTGGCATCCTTTTTACTGTGTATGTGAGTCGGAGTGAGGTGTTAGTCCCTGGGTCCCTAGGTTGTCAGTGCATGTGCTATGTGTTGCCTTTTTGCCAAGGCCAGGGTGTACTGGGCACACCTACATCTGCCTACAGGGACAGGCTCAGGGGGTTCCTTCTTTGAGTCTCCCTGTGCCTGTGGGGACCTCAGGGCCACAGGTCTAAGCATAGCTTACCAGCCTCAGACATGCCCCCCCCCTGATTAGCTCTGCTTAGCTGAGCACAAACAGGCACTGCTAAGCTCCAATCTGTTTAAATATGGTGTGACACACTCCCTTTTGATGTTAGCTGTCTATTCTGCCTATACCAACAGGTTCTAGCCCTAACATTGTTAGTACCTACAGACACGGTGGTCCTTTTTGCTATTTAATAACTCTGGCTCATTTACATGCACCTAATTGAGTATACCCTGGATACTGCACTACACCAGGACCTATCTCCTTAGCTACCACTATAACCTGCCATTTTATGACTCTGCATGCTGGCCACTATAATGCAATACCTTTGCATAACTTTAAATTCCATATTTTACACTTTTATTTTTTTTTTCAAAATAGCATGTTTGCACATCACTGTATGCATCTTAAACGTAGCATATGTATTAAAAAAAGTTTAATTTTTTCATATATTGCATTACTTTTTCAACTAAATGGCCATAGTTTTGGCCATTTGCATGCCAACAGTGCAATATATAACCTTGTTTAAATTTTATACTCCTGTACAGGGTTTGTAAAAGCATACATTTTTTATGCTGACACGGCACCTACATGGGTGCCTTTCTGCTTGCTGAATTGGAAAATCACCTAATTTGCATGGTTTTCACCAGCATATGAGGTGATTTGCATTATGTGGACACCTCTGTGTCCGCACGCGTGGGCACACCCCCAGCCCTGTTTCCTGGATCACTCGGTGGCCATATTCCGTATTCGGGCCACTACACTATTCCTACACAGAGAATCGCTCCATGTAGGATTTATTGAATTACCCCCATCATCTGCCTTCCAGAACTCACCCCACTGGTATCTGTCACTAACACACACACACACACACACACACACACACACACACACACACACACACACACACACACACACACACACAAATCTCACATGCATACACAGTTGCTCACTACATTTACTCAAACTATTTGCTAATACACCAGTCAACTTTGTGTGATGTCAACATTACTAGAGTTCACTCATTCGTGCACCATAAAAAAACTGGTTAAAAAAAGGAGTAATTGCCCACATCCATTACACCCGATAAATATTGTATAGATACACATGGGTGATGGGTTATGGCAGCTAGCTACAGTGATATATGAATTCTGACAAACTAACTTTGTTCTACACAATGAATATGTATGTAACCTCAGTTACACAAGTTTTAATTCTGAGAACACAAAATAAGGAAATAAAAAAACACAACCCCCCCAGATTTACGAATCCTCCGTGTAAGACTAAATAAGTCTTACTTGGAGGCTGCAGTTGAATGGTATGACATCAGTGTGCCATGAGTATTCATGAGGGCATGCTGACTCAACCGCAAGTCTAACACGGATCGTGTAGGAAAGCAGGGGGCGTGTCTGACTGCCGAGCAGTCTAAATGTCCACGCCCCTGCAAGGGTTCAAAAAGAAAAATGTAAACACAGAAGAGCGAGTCCGCTCAAATGTCCATGCACCCAACACCACACTCCCTAACATTATAAACCCCCATCACAGTTATAAAAAGTAAAATATTAATTTTATTTTTTTTATATTCCCAAAATAGCTGCCCGTATTTACCCGTGTGTGCACGGGTGTGCCCATTGCTTAGCTGCAGTTAGCAATCCTGACATGGAAGAGCATAAGAAAGAATGTTTATGCAAATCACACCAAATAGCGATAGCATAATGGTAGAGTGTTCGCACAAAAAGGAGGCATTCACGGTTCAAATCCCACCACTCCCTTTCCAATTTATGTTTTAAACCAGTATATGAAATAATACCTGACATATATGATTAAAATATTACTAAAAAGCAGTGAAATGGCCTATGTATCAGTGAACAAAATACATATTTTTAAAGGATCCTGATATACAATTGCCCGCAGTTAAGCAGCGCTTTACCCAGTGCAATATAGGTGCCCGTAGTTCAGCAGTGCTTTACCCAGTGCAATATGGGTGCTCGTAGTTCGGCAGCACTTTACCCAGTGCAATAGAGTTGCCCATAGTTAAATAGCACTTTACCTGGTGCAATCGGCTGCACGGACATGCGTGCCATGCCAACCAGAGCACTGTAGGGCAACGTGGAGCAACGTAGAGCAAAGCTGCTTAAACACAGCCACACCCCCTAGCCTGTCTGGACAGTATTAAAATAAAATGAATGACAAGGTTCAAACCCAGGACTCTGCACCATAATCAAAGTACTGAACCACTAAGCCATGACAGCTTAAGAGAAACAGCTACTGTTAACATACATATACTTAGAAATGGTAGATTAACCATTACTAAGCAGGTCTGCAGTCAGCCGAGAATTTTCAAAAATGGCCAATCACAAAAATGTGCGGAAAATTCGGCATATTTAAGCCCCATAGGCAGGAATACTCACCATAACTGATTGTAGCTCACATCTGCAGTTAGAATGGCTGGTGCTGGAGAGGGTACATGCTTCCAAGCACAACGTTGGAGCATCGAGGAGTTGAAATACATGGTTTGGCTACTTGTCCACCGTCATTAGTCAAGACTCCTGCAGGGCCAGTTCCAAGGAACGGAGTACAAGGTAGAGGCTTGGAACCGGTTAGCTCATGACCTCACCAGTGTCACAGGCATTCCTCAGACTGGTGAACAGGTCCATCACCACCATGCAGACCTGAAGAGATGGAAACAGGACCTACTGAATCAATGGATACAGGAGACCCGTGGGATGCAAGATGCCCCACAACTGAGTAAGTAGCCATGGAATGCAGTATGTAAGAATTGATAATTCATTCTGTATAATGGATAGGTATGCCTCAATATCCCTTCATTTACTTCACAGCTGCAGGTGACTGTGCTGTGAATCAGCAAGCCTATGCAGATAGGCTGCTACGGCTGCACTACCAGGCAGGTTAGTGATTATTCTGCATGTATTGTTATACAAAATATGGGAGAGAGCATGAAAGAAAGTGGTGCAGTCCAATAATACAGCCATAAAATTACCCGAATAAGTCCTCTGCATGTACTGTCATATAAATACATCAGAGAGACAGAAAAAAGAGTGTAGTAAGCTATTAAGAAAGGTAAAATATGTCTGGAATAATATCTCTGCAGGTACTGTCATATAAAATAAGTGAGCGAGCCTGAAAAATAGTGTTCTAACCTATTAATAAAGGTATAATATGTTCTGAGTATGTCTTCCATATACACTGTAATATCAAATAAAGGAGAGAGCCTGTGGAAAAGTGTGTAATATTATTAATAAAGGTATAAAACCTGGAGTGTGTCTGTGTCACTTACTTTGAAATGTTGTTGCACCCTTGCATTATACAAATAGTACTGTTTTAATAATTGCTGGCAACCCACAGTTGGGCAGTCCCATCTAAAGTGGGTGATGGAAGTGCTAGTATCTGTGAAGTAAGTATACAGTCCTCAACAGTCAGTGACTGGCTGGCATGCATAAGTAAATCTGGCACACGAGTAGCTTGTTAATTTGTTCCCCAGAAATGTGAGTGTGCTACAAGAAATGCAGGGTTATGTACAAATTGAACTGAAAATGTCATGTGAACACATCCAGATATGTAGATAAAGAAATATAAATAAAAGCAAGAAATATGTACCAGTAACATCTGCATCTTGGACAGTTAGTATGTCAGATATAGGACAGATAAAGAATGAACTTGCCAAACCTATTACACAACCTAAAGCATGTTGGTAAGTGTAATAATACATGTAGGGGATATACACCTGCAGTCACTAGGAATGTAGTGTAGACTAAAAGTACTTATAAGATGTTAATTGAGGTTTCTTTCTACACCCTACTGTATGTGCATAAACCATGCAATTCCACACCTCACTGGGTATGTGTAATCTCAAACATTTGTTGGGACATATGTCCTATTGTTCTATAAATATCTGCATTCACTTTGATGCATGTGCCCTGTTCAAACACCACAGTCATGGTGGCCTGTTGCTACCAATCATCCCTGCATGCTGTTGGAATGTCCATGGTCATTCAATGTGTTATGCTTGCTGTTCAACTTTTGGAACCTTGGTGTGTTGGGTTAATGGGATTATGACTGCATGCTGTTACAACTAATCTTGAATGCTGTTGTTTATGTTGTAATTAAACACACCTAATCACAGAACATATGGGAAGGCCGGTCCCAGTGGACCCACCTGTCCCTCCCCAGCTGGTGAGTGCACCTGGCACCAGCAGGTCCGGTGCCCAGCCCGGGCTCCCCTCCTCCGTTGGTCCTGTGCCACCTTCGGGTGGAAGCACTGCAGGGGATGGGGCTCATCCCCCCCGTGCAAGCATGGGTGGAGAAGAGCCACCTGTCACCCTTTGAAGGGTCCATGTTGTGGTGCGTAGGGAGATCCAGCGTTTAGTCACTGATCCCCTATGCCAGCTGGAGGCAAGAGTGGCATGTCTCACGGGTGAGCCTTCCCGTCCTACACAGCCCCCAGCACAGCCACCCTCGGGGCTGTGAAGATGCAGTGGTGACTGCCCATGGGTGTGGATCTCAGTTCCACTGTTACCATCTGTGGGCTCATGGGCTTGCGAATTCCAAACATCCGTCCTCATCAATTGTGTTCACCCACCCCATGTGTCATACACCACCCCTGTATGCATCTTGTTTGTCTTGTCTGTTTACCTCCCCAACCTACCTCCTCAAACATACCTACTTCCTCTACCTCACTTTCCACTCCCACCTGAAAAAAATAAAAAAGGGCAATCTGTACCCACAAAAAAATTACGCCCCATACATAGCTGCCCATTTCACACATATGTCTGCTGGACATGTAAACTGATAATTATAATTGGCAGTACAACATACTTTGTTGTCCTCACCCCTCTCCCAGGGGTGGAAGGTTTCAAATTTCACTCCAAATTTATTGCATATGCAGAGCTGTTGCTGGTAAAGAAATGGGCAGCTATGGACCTTCCCTACACCCGTCCTGCACATCCCGAGCCTGTTTACCTACTGTCTGTCCCTCTTTGTGCCCCCTTTTTCACCACTTTCCTATCTCCCGATTTTCTTTTCTTTTAAAGAAATTAGTGTGGGGGTTAGTGGGAGTAAGCACATTTAAGCAGTAGTTAGCAGGTTTAAGCGAGTGTGTGCATGTGTGCACTTAGCTAAGCATCGCTAAGCGTCATGCAAACCCATGCAAACCTGCTTACAATGGCTTAAAAGTGCCTTAGTCACTCTATGTCAGGGCCCTTGTTCTGCTCAGCAGCAAAAGAAAAAAACTCTGCCAGTCGCGAACCCCAGACCATTGACACAATAGACTGCATTAATTATCACTAAGCCACAGCAGATATACAAATAGCTTGGTGATAAAATAAATATAACATGCATTACAATGAGGGAATGTAAATGGAAATTAAGAATGGCATAATACAAATCCTGTTCTGTGGGTCTTTACCAGCAGGGTGTGGAATTGCATGACATGACTGTGAAAGGAGAACCAGCCATTATAGCAGGGAATACTGTTACAGTAGCACATTACAAACACCACACAGTATCAGACCAGGATAAACACTGGCAAAGTTGAATAGGGCAGAGGCCAGACTCCCCAACTGTGACTGCTTTACAGGGATGTCCCTGATTTGTAAACAAATGTTAGCTGTGCCCCTCTGAATCACTCTGAAAAGTACTAACATTAGGCAGAAAAGTGGGGAATCATACTTAATGAATAATGTCAATAGGTGAGAGTAGACACTGCTTGCACATCAGAAAAGGTGTAGTAATACATATGCTCCGATTCCCAAGAAAGTCTCAACTGAAATATGTCTGTAATATATTACAGGTGTATCTCACTTATACGTACCTTTCACAGAGGCTATTCAAATATATACCTGAGAGTATCTGAGGCCTGGCAGAGGCAGAAACACACAGGCATATCAGCATTCCTGCTGTTACACACTCTGCAAATAGCTTTGGAAGGAGTTCCACAAGCATGCCCTTATGTAGGAGTACAACACAGAAATATCACAGGATGTAGCCATGTACTGCTAGCAACTAACTGTGACAATGCCATTGTGACAGTGCTGAAAAGACTGATGTGGTGCACAGATACAGAATAATATGATAACCTCTAGCTACCATCTGGATATGTCCACAGGTGTGAGCTACGTGGACAGACTACTTGCCTTGATAGACTAACAGGTACACAGCAACCCTGTATGTTCAGCAAGATAAACCTCACACGATAATAAAAAATGCTCTTTGCAGTTCTGCACCCCTACCCAAAGGTACAACATACCTGCATATTCAGGCAAAACTAAGGGTGTAGGTAGGCATACTCAGTACTGAAATATGTCCAGTTGTCTTGAGCAGCATGTGCCAATGTCAACACAAACAAACCACAAACTGTTCAGAAGTGAGTAACTTAATAATTACAGTATAGCAGTTCACAAACAGTGCATGTGCCACAAGAATACATTGCAATAACTACATTTGTATGGCAGTTAATTGTCTAATTCAGAAAGAAAGTACATACTTCCATGTATCCTGTGTTAGCATTTGGAGGGCTGAGTAAATGTCTACACTATGAAGTATGTACTGGAAGCAGCAGCATTCAGGTTTGAGTACAACATGCATTTCACTGGCTACAAACCTAGCTTCAGATAAGATACACATACCAACCTCCTGACTGACACAACGGTGTCCAGAGCAAACAAGCATGGGCCCCACCTTGGAAAGCTGAAAGGGCTATGCCTACCTAACCTAGCATTTTATAGCAGTGGGCTGCAATCACAGTGAGTACTGCAATTACCACACAGCAGGCTACATGCAATTACTTAATGGTGGGCACCAACTGGTGCAGAGGCTGTCACATGCACATGTGCAGATACCTAGAAAAGCAGGCTGTACCTGCTGTCCACACATGCAATAATATCATTGCAGGAACAGAGAGATAGAGAGTGAGAGAGAGACAGAGACGCAGACAGAGACAGAGACACAGACAAAAGAGACAGAAACAGAAACAGACAGAGAAAACCCAAACAAAACAACCAAAAAAATAAAAAATAAAAAAATAAACAACAAAACAGTAACAACAGACGGAGCAGAGAAATACAAAGGTAAGTTATGTAACTCATATGTATGTGCCGGCATGTAGTAGATGTTCCTGAAGAGTACTCTACACACTGTAAATCATCCATATGTGGCAGCAGTACGTATCTATCTGTATCTGCACATGTGCATAGGGCAAGGGACATACTGCAACTGTTAGTGAAGGGTGGACACATATATGTTGTTGAAGGCTGTTATGTGCATATATCTATGTAGGTCATAGTGTGTGGCATAGAAAACAGCATGCAGTGCTGATATATGTCATTTGGTGGTTAAACGCTGTGGGACTGATTTGTCAAATCTGCTGTGTTACAGCCAGTGAGGCCTGCTAAAGCTACATGGGCTGAGGACACCAAAATGCATTCTGCACAACATTGTGCAATATAATCACATAACTGTACATCTCACAACTGTTGCATAAGTGATATCCCCACCATGAAAGGTGGACTGTACATGTGCCTATATGTACATCTATATGTACAGCAATGGATGTGTACATGTATGTGTATATATATATATATATATATATATATATATATATATATATATATATATATATATATATATATATATATATATATATATATATAGAGAGAGAGAGAGAGAGACACACACACACACGGGGTCATATGTACCGCAACAGGTGTGGGTGACCAAGGCATGGACTGTAGACAGGTGTCGATACTGCCGTGCCATCCCTCCTTTCCAAAACACTGTACCCATTAACTACCACATAGGTAGAAATCTACCTAACACTGACGGTGTGATAAGGGAACATGGGACACAGGTGGACAGTAGCCTCCCCTTTAATAAAGACAGTGCCACACTAGACTTGTAATCTGTCTATGTGGTACGTGTCATCACAACAGGTGTGTCATCTAGGGAAATATAGGTCAGTGTTACCCTCTACTCATCACAATGTCCCATGTGGTATGTACCTCACATGACAACTACAGCAAGTGGAAAGGCCACAGACATAACTCACAAAGGGTAATACTGGCCTCAAACAGATGCCCTATGCAGACTGACTCACAAAACCACAGCTAGACTGTATTGCATACCGCCCACACAGAGGTGACCTCTGCCGGACATACAGAGGTATGTCATACCCCTAGCTGTGTGACAACCACCATGGCAACATATCACAA
Organism: Protopterus annectens; assembly: GCF_019279795.1. Classification (NCBI taxonomy): domain Eukaryota; kingdom Metazoa; phylum Chordata; order Ceratodontiformes; family Protopteridae; genus Protopterus; species Protopterus annectens. The sequence continues at coordinate 1,335,738,452 of NC_056744.1, read as the reverse complement.
TCCCTCCGGGCTACACGCTCTAGGGCCCTAAACATCATCAGCTCACTAAACAGCACATGCTGGAGGAATAGGTTCTGGAATAAACCACCTAGCAATAGCAAACAAGGCTCCTCATTAGCAGTTGTCATAAATACCCCTGATGATTGTTTGGGAGGTAGGTAATACACCCCGGGAATTACCTCTGTGGTTCTGGTTGACAGGGGCAAGTGAAATCAAAGTACATATGTGGCAAAGGCCAGGGTAGCATATGGCTAGGCTGCTGTAGACCCTAGGGCCAATAGCATAGTACCTACCTATGACACTATGTACTCACACATGTACTCAGTGCAATACCTGCTATGTGAGGTTGAATGAGTGTAACGCTGAATGTGTGCAAGGTCTGTAAAGGTGTGATAGCTTAGTGTAAAGTTGTATCTGACATGGTAGTGTCTGTCCTAGCTGTGAGGCTAGCAAAAGATGTGTATGTTATTGCTAGGCAGACATAGTAGTATGTCATGCGTTGTGACATAGTTCCTTGTTGACAACTGTGGTGTCCCATTGTAGGCTAAAGCAATACATGTATGCTTAGTGAGTGGTACTGCTGGTGAATCCAACTCCCATATGAACTGTATATTACCTGAAGCTGTAGGCCTAAACAGCACAGTATGGTGAATGTTCACATTGCTTGGAAACACTGTCTTGTGTGTTTCCTGTAGTCTTCACAGAGTACATACCTCAGACATAAGGGTTTTTAAGTAGTGGCACACAGTACTGTATGGTACACAGGTAAAGCTCATCTGTGTTGGCATACAGTGGTGTGTTATATGTTTGTCTGATGTGTGTGTAATTATGCCTGTACCATGCCCGCAATCATATGTGTGTTATAGGGTATACGTGTGTATCCAGCGACATATATACTCTGTTACAGCAGTATGCCACCTATATTAACAACTGTGCACATATGTTAGGCAGGGGTATGGCATGAACGACTAGAGTGGTTTACTGGTACTACTGTAACTGTACTTTACATTCGTTGCAATGGATGACAGCTTTGTTCGTGCATTAGCGTGATATATACCCCTGTGGTGAGGTTGTGCCTTGTGTCACAAACAGTGCGCCGGGTACTGTTGTATAGTGGTTTGATATATAGAGTGTGCCAGGCACTGTTAGTCAGTTATGGCCTGATAACCAATATGTGGTATTGAACGTGTGTATCCTCTGACAGACGAACGGATGGTATATATGGCAGTGAAGTGATATCTGTGGGTAAGGGTGTAAAGGGTGCCATAGGACTCGCTCACACATATTGTTAATTTATCTTTCAGACTGATGGCCCACCAATGTAACCCTTATTACACATCAGTGGAGGAAGAGGTAATCCACCATAGCCCGGTGCAACACTACTCACTGCTGTTTTCCAGAAGCAGCCAGCACCAGCATGAGCGGACTGTACTGTGGCAAGATC